>NC_133324.1:798364457-798664457 GCF_042186555.1 Aquarana catesbeiana
TTGCTACTACAGTGCAGGCAGTGTACACAGTACCTAATACAGTGTGTACAGTTTCTACTACACTTCTGTTGGTGTACACAGTATATAATACAGTGCAGCCGTTGTACACTTTCTAATACATTTCAGGCGGTGTACACAGTATCTAATACAGTGTGGTGTGGTGTTGCAAAACTAAAAATACATCATGTCCGGAAGGCCACCAAGGAGAGGCAGATGCTCACAGGCCACTAAAAGAGGGCAAGCAGCCTCTGGGTCTACAGTCAACAGTGCCGGTCATGGACATGGTGCATCCTCTGCAGTTGGCCGTGGGGCACGCTTGTCCTTTTTTGCTGCTGCTGGCCATGTTATTGAGCCACAACATGCAGAAGAGTCGGTGGAGTGGATAACAAAGCCATCCTCATTCTCCTTATCCTCTGTCACCCAGGCTCAGAGTAGTTTGCCTTCCAACGCAGCTGCCAAAGCGGCCTATTCCACTGGCTCCTTGTCCACAGTCACTCCTTCCGTAGCCCCATCATCATGCACAGAGGAGTCCCCAGAATTATTCGATCACAGTGTCGATTATATGCTGCTGGAGGATGCGCATCGATTTTAAGGCTCCAATGTTGGTTCACAGGTTGAGGAAGGGAGTAACGTAAGCAGAGAGAGAGGGGGTGCCACAGAAGGACAAGAAACTGGCAGTCATGTTCCCTCAGCTGCAGCATACTGCCAAGTTTGCTCCAGTGACGGGGAGGGAGGGGATGATGGGGTCACTGACTGTACTTGGGTGCCTGAGAGAAGAGAGGAGGTAAGTGAGGAGGAGGCACAACTCCAACGAGGCGGGATGTCCTCTAGGGGCAGCTTAAGGGCAGCCACCCTATTGCATCACACCGCAGAGCTCCGCAGGTGCAGGGCGCTGATGACTCCTCGCTGACTTTTAAAAGTTCCTTGGTGTGGGCCTTTTCGACATGTGTGCAGC
This sequence comes from Aquarana catesbeiana, assembly GCF_042186555.1. Taxonomy (NCBI): domain Eukaryota; kingdom Metazoa; phylum Chordata; class Amphibia; order Anura; family Ranidae; genus Aquarana; species Aquarana catesbeiana. Next base: position 798,365,413 of record NC_133324.1, read on the forward strand.
AGATCGCACCGTTGCTGTTTGCAACCTATGTCTGAAGCCGATCAAGCGTGGGTAGAACAGCAGCCGCTTGGGCACCACATGCTTGACCAGACATATGACAATCTGCCATACAGTCTGTTGGCAACAGCACTTGAAAGACCCAGATAAAAAAAAAAAGGCGGACTTCTCCTTCCTCCTCATCTGGGATCTCCAACCCCACTATACCTCCTGGCCTCTCAAAAACCTACACTGAGAGGAATGAAGGTATAGCAATAGGTGTCCCAAGTACTTGCAGTCAATCTGCTAGCAGTACACCACCAATTCTTTTTAGCAGGCAAATTTCCCTACCCCAGTTGCTGAATCATAAAAAGAAATTCAGTCCCAGCCATCCACATGCTCAGCATCTAAATGCTAGCTTGGCCAAATTGCTAGCACTGCAACTGCTGCCTTTTCAGCTGGTAGACTCTGCCCATCTGTTGTGAATTTGTGGAATGTGCTGTACCTCAGTGGCAGGTTCCAAAACGCCATTTCTTTTCACGGAAGGCCATTCCGGCTCTCTACCGGCATGTGGAAGGCAATGTCTTGGCCTTGTTGGACAGTGCGGTCAGCAGTAAGGTTCATATTACCGCTGACTCATGATCCAGCAGGCATGGGCAGGGACGTTACCTTTCCTTCATGGCACACTGGGTACCTCTGTTGGCAGCTGGGAAGGATGCAGGACAGGGTTCAGTGTTGTTGGAGCTTGTTCCAACACCACGCCTCCAAAATGCTTGTGCTGATTCTGCCACAGCTCTCTCCTCCACCCCCTCCTCTTCTTCTTCCTCTATGGCCTCTTCTGCAGAATTGTCCTCTTAATCAGCGGTGCTCCGTAAGCGTTCAAGGGGCTACGCAAGCAGTCAGGCTAAAAGATGCCATGTGGTGCTTGAGTTGGTCTGCCTAGGGAACAGGAGCCACACTGGGGCAGAGATTCTGTCAGCTCTGCAGGGGCAGGCTCAGAGGTGGTTTACGCCACGCCAGCTTCAGCCAGGAATGGTTGTATGTGACAATGGCACCAACCTTCTCTCGGCCCTCTGACAGTGACACCTGACCCATGTTCCATGTTTGGCACACTTCCTGAATTTGGTGGTTCAGCAGTTCTTGAGCAGTTACCCAGGCTTACAAGATCTCCTGAGGCAGGCCAGAAAAGTCTGTGGTCATTTCCTCCGGTCATACAATGCCAGTGCTCGGCTGGCTGACATTCAAAGGGAATGCAACCTGCCCACCAACCGCCTCATTTGGGACATGCTCACCAGGTGGAACTCAATGTTGGCAATGCTGCAGCAGCTGCACACACAGTAGAGGGCCATCAATGAGTACCTGTGCGAGTATGGCACCAGGACAGGGTCAGGGGAGCTTGGCTACTGATCAAGGATGCATGCACTGTCCTGTCACCATTTGAGGAGGCCACAAGGATGGTGAGCAGCGACAATGCATGCATCAGTGACACTGTCCCTCTAGTCTCCCTGCTGGAGCACACGCTTCGTGGAATCATGGACAGGGCACTTGAGGCAGAACGGCGGGAGGAAGAGGAGGACTTCCTTTCCTCTCGAGGCCCTCTTTATCCAGATAGCATTCCTGCAGGCCCGCCAAACACATAGGAAGAAGAGGAAGAGGATTGTGTCAGCATGGATGTAAAGGATAACACTCAACAGCAATCTTCAAGGGATGGTTTTCAGTCCCCAGAAACCCAAGGAGTTGTATGTGGCTGGGAAGTCGGTAGTTACAGATAATGTGATCCTTAGTGACCCAGAGGACTCAGAATCGAATGCCTCTGCAAACGTACGCTGCATGGCCTCCCTGATTCTGCAAAGCCTGCAAAAGGACCCTAAGATTTGTGGTATCAAGGAGAGGGATCATTACTGGCTGGCAACCCTTCTTGATCCACGTTACAAGGGTAATGTTGCAGAACTCATCCTGCCTTTGCAGAGGGAGAAGAGGATGAAACATCTTCAGGAGGCCTTGAAGAAAGGTTTGTGCAACGCAATCCAGACCGTGGGAGGTTACCATTTCCTGGTGCTGGACAACGTGTTGCTGAAGCTTTGTTCAGTCAATGAAAGAGCGGTGGAGAAGGTGGCCGGCTGACCGATGCCTTTAAAAATGTTTCCGTCCTCAGCGCCAAGGTCTGATCAGTTCAAGCAACCATCGCCAGTGTCTGCATTATATGGTGCAGGAATATCTAGGGGCAAGAGCAGATTTGGAGACCTTTCCAACAGAGCATCCATTGAGTTACTCAGTCTTGAGGATGGACCACTGGCCAGAACTTGCTCAATATGCAATCAAGCTACTGGCCTGTCCTGCATCCAGTGTGCTTTCTGAAAGCACATTCAGTGCTGCTGGAGGGTTTGTAATTGATCGAAGAGTGCGCCTGTCCACAGACTCTGTTGATAGGATCACATTCTGGAACCACCAAAACCAAAGGCCCAATTTTTCTGCCCCTGTTTAACAGGGGCATGTAATTACAATTTTTGATATAATATTTCACAGCAGGGCCCGTTCCTGCCCCCAAGAGTAACTGTAAGGGCTTACAGTGTTCTGGTACCACCAACACCTAAGGCCCAGTTTTTCTGCAGAGTATATAGGGCAGGCCGTATAGTATATATTAGGGTTGTCCCGATACCGATACTAGTATCGGTATCGGCACCGATACCGAGCATTTGCCCAAGTACTTGTACTCGGGCAAATGCTCCCGATGCTTCCCCCGATACCTAGAGGACAGCTGTGATCGGCGCGTGGGAGAGTTACAAGCTTCTCCCCCAGCGGCTTTCACCAGCTTTAGTGACATACAGCGGTGATCGCTCACAGCTGACTGTCACTGCATCCTCCTCCATGCCCCCTCTGTTCCTCTGTGCCTCTCCGCTGTCCCCTGCATTCCTCTCTACTTATCTGTCCCCCTCCGTTCTCCCACTCCGTTCCTCTCTCCTTATCTGTCCCCTCCGTTCCTCTCTCCTTATCTGTCCCCTCCATTCTCCCCCTCCGTTCCTCTCTCCTTATCTGTCCCCTCCGTTCCTCTCTCCTTATCTGTCCCCTCCGTTCTCCCCCTCAGTTCCTCCGCCCCCCTCCTCCTTCCTTTGTGTATGGATAGAGTCAGCTGACTCTGTCCATTCACATAACTGAAACATTGTAATCTCCTGTGATTACAATGTGTCAGTTTATGAATGAAGAGGAGCCGCTGTCTTCTCTCCATTCATTCTCAGTGCAGCTGACGCTGCAGAGAAAGGGACTGGGGAATCTCTATCCTCTGTCTCTTTCTCTGTCTCAAGGGGGAGATATCAGAGGTCTGTTAAGACCCCTGATATCTCACCAAAGCCCCCCAACAGGGCTGATTAAAAAAAACAAAAAAAAAAACAATAAAGAATAAAAAAATATTATTGTAAAAAATAAAAATTGTAAATAAAAAAAAAAAAACACACACACATACAACGTTCACCCCCCCCCCAAAAAAAATAGCAAAAAAAAAAAACTGTCACGTGACATTAAAAAAAAAGTATCAGTAATCGGTATCAGCGAGTACTTGAAAAAAGTATCGGTACTTGTACTCGGTCCTAAAAAAGTGGTATCGGGACAACCCTAGTATATATACTGCTGTTCACAGTATATAGTGCCTGGGGGCCTGGGGGACCCCCACGCCATTTAAAAAAAATTTGGTGCTGGGTTCCCCTTAATATCCATACCAGACCTGAAGGGCCTGGTATGGATTTTGGGGGGGACATCCACACCATTTTTTTTTTTGTATTTTTATTTATATTCCTGGGATCCGACAATACATTACAGTCACAAGCAGTTTTAAATGAAATTTTTTCCATTTAGAAATGTCATTTTGCTGTAGCACTGTTACAAACATGGGAAAGATGCGCTACTTTACAGACATACTAAGGACGCCCCCCAGTAGTGATATTTAAAGAAATATTTCATTTTTATTGTTTCACTTTAAGCATTATTAAAATCACTGCCCCCCCCAAAAACTGACTTTTTATGGCAATAACTTGCATATAAGCCTTTAAAATTAGCACTTTTGTTTTTTTTTGTTCGCCTCCCAAAGAATTTAATGGTGTTCGCACACATTTTTTGCCTGTTCACATGTTCTGCTGCAAACTGAACCGGGGGGTGTTCGGCTCATCCCTAGTGGCAAGTTATCCTTGCTACCTGGGATATAGAGCCTTGATCCAAGCCAAAATGGCACCTCCATAGCCCCTCCATTTCTGTACGTATTGTAAATAGTCCCACAAGAGGGAGTCAAAAGCTTTGTAAATATCCAATGAGAGGGGGACAGCAGGTATTTTCCGATGCTTAAGGATATGGATTAAATAAATAACCTTGCGGATGTTGTCTCTGGCCTGTTGTCCTGGAACAAACCCCACCTGGTCCTTGTGAATGAGGGAATGCAGATATCTGTTAACCCAAGCACTCAGAACTTTCCCCAGAATTTTCAGGTCCACATTCAAAAGAGAGATTGATCTAAAAGCTTTAGGGCCAAATGTCTCGTCTGTTTTCTTAGGAATCATAGTAACGTGAGCTTTGGGTGAGTCTGGGGAGGGTATAGTGCCTTTTTTGATAGCATTCAACGTTTTGGTCAAGTAGGGGGCGAGGAGGGACAAAAGTTACTTATAGTACTGGCCAGAGAACTCACCTGGAACTGGAGAGTTTCAAGTATTTGAGGGCTTGAATAATTTTTTCCTCGGAAATATCTGCACTCCAAATATTGCTGGCTGCTTCAGATCAACTCAGTGAGCTGGGAATTTTTCTTTGTTTTTTTTTTTTTTACAATTATCACCCTTCCATGTGCTCCTTGCTGCAAAGGCTAGTTATAGGCTGGGGTGGTTGCCATTTTGTGAATTGGTGAGGGGACGCACTGGATACCTTCACTGCCATTGTGCTTTTGCTGGGTGTCCAGTGTGTTTCTATACTTTTAAGGAGGGGTGGGATCCCATCAGGCATACCCACCCTTAATCTATCCATTATTCTATATGTACTCCAATTTTGGAGGCCCTCAAAATAGGACTGCAGTACACTAGGATGTCATGAAGTGGCCCTGCAGCCAGGGCCAGCCCTACCATTAGTCCTGCTGGGTCCATTGAATCCTGGCAGCACTTTGAGAAGGGTGGCAGAGGTGGCTCTTTAATTAGGCGGTCACCTTAGGCCTTGCGCTCATAGAACTAATTAAAGAGCCGCCTCTGGGGAGGAGGGGGGGTAGCAGAGTTTCCTGCTCTAACGCACTGGCTGCTCTTCAGTCTCGGATTCCCTGCCCGTGTGCTCGGCCGGCTCCTCCGGGCCCCTCTCTCCTGCCCCATGCAGCGTCGCTCAGCCCCAGTGTCCTCCCTAGCCAGAGTCTCGCCCTCCCCCCCCGAGTTGGCTGCATCCATTCCTCCCACGCAAACGAAGTTTAAGCACACAGGTGCTGCAGTACAGTAGCACTATGGGAGCCGGAGGACACCAAAGTCTTGTCTACCAGGCCAGCCCCCCTCCTCCCCCATCATACACAGATCTCCCTCGGAGTCTGAGATATGCTGATGCTGATCGCCCTGTCCATGCTGCTGCTGGAGGGACCCCAGGTGACCATGGATGAGTGCCCTGCAGCTTGATCATGGGGAGTGAGATGACCCCGTACTCCCCACACACCATCCCATACCCCCCTCCATCTCCCCAGGGGACATGGACCCAATCTCCCCTGGGGACATGGACCCCATCTCCCCTGGGGGCATTAACCCCTTCTCACCTGGGGACAGGGACTCCATCTCCCCTGGGGACAGGGACCCCTTCTCCCCTGGGGACATGGGCCCCTTCTCACCGCATGGCTTCTCCGCGGCTATCTCCCACCAGGAGCTCTTTCCCTACGGGGAGTCCCGAGGAACCTACTGCTGCCGAAGGAGATGATGAGACCTCTGAGATGGTGAAACTGGCACAGCCCCTTCTCTTCACTTAGGCCAAGTTAAAGGAGCTCTAGGTGAGTACTGCACTGATAGAGACAGAGCACTGGCATCAGCACTGAGATAGAGGACACTGACACCAGTACTAAGAGACTATGCACTGACATCAGCACTGAGAGAGACAGAGCACTGACACCAGCACTAAGAGAGTATGCACTGATATCAGCACTGAGAGAGACAGAGCACTGACACCACCACTAAGAGAGTGTGCACTGACACCAGCACTAAGAGAGACAGAGCACTGACACCAGCACTGAGATAGAGGACACTGACATCAGCACTAAAAGAGAGTGCACTGACATCAGCACTGAGAGAGACAGAGCACTGACACCCACTGAAATAGAGGACCACTGACTCTAGCACCAAGACAGAGGGCACTGTGAAAGAGTGCCATAAATCACCAGTGCTGAGATAGAGAACACTGACACCAGCACCGAGATTAAGAGCACTGAATCCAGCACCAAGACAGAGTGCACTAAGAAAGAGTGCCATGACACCAGCACTGAGATAGAGAACATGGAGATAGAGAACACTGACACCAGCTCCAAGATAAAGAGCACTGACACCAGCACTGAGATAGAGGACACTAACTCCAGCACCAAGACAGAGTGCACTAAGAGAGTGGCATGACATCAGCACTGAGAGCACACTGACACCAGCACTGAGATAAGACACTGACACCAGCTCCAAGACACACTGCACTGAGATAGAGTGCCCCGATGGCAGTGCTGAGAGAGAGTGCACTGACACCAGTGTTGAAATAGTGGATGCAGACACCAGCACTTTAAGGCTATTATTATATGTAATTTATACAGTTAATTTTTATTGCTTGAATTATTTTTTCCATTATGGGCTTGAGTGGGCCCTCATGTCCAAGTTATGCCTAAGGCCTCACAAGGCCTAAAGCCACCTCTGAGGGGAGGATTTTCTTTTTCTGCAGTTTTGTGTGTCATCAGTTTGCGGTGCATTTTTTTTGGGGGGGGGGGTGAGGGGGCAGCATTTAATTCTTTGACCCAGGCAACACAATGTCTTGGGCCACCCCTCCCTGCAGCTTATGCATATATTTCCAAATTTGGTTTTAACGTGAACTATTAGACAGGACAATTCGGTTTGTTGCAGGCTGTGAGTGAGCTGGGAATGTTTCTTTGGCGTTTTTTGATTTGGGTTGATTTACTAAAACTGGAGAGTGCAAATCGGGTGCAGATGTGCATGGTAGCCAAACAGCTTGTAACTTCAACTTGTTCAATTAAGCTTTGAAAAATTAAGCTTTGACTATGCAGAGCTGCACAAGATTTTGCACTTTCCAGTTTTAGTAAATCAACCCCACAGTGTTATTGTTGTAGTATGTCTGAATACTACATCAGATTGTAGATTTTTGTAGCACACCACAGTCTATTCATCAGTTAGCAGAAAGATCATATTGCGATAACAAGAGCCATTACCTTTCTTTACTTTGTGTCTTGTTACCTGTCTGCAAAGTACATGTCAATCCAGCAATATCCAATTCACCAAACAAGAACAATCAGCTTCCGTATTTTTCATAGTTGCATTTCCAGTACCCTGTGCTAAAGCATTTCATTAATTATCACTTAATTTATTATTAAACTGTATGTTTAAACATCACTTAAACCGATTTCTTACTTATCAAATAAGCTAAACATAATGGCAAATACCCCAATTTATAACTAGCCTTTAAAGCAGCTACAGTATTTTCAAATGTTGTACAACTGAAACCTCTTTTTCTCAAGTCGTCTTCCAGGATGGCACCCTGAGAGATGACTGGTCCCGCCTGACAGGAAACACAATCAGCAAAGAGGTTAAACCCCCCCCCCGTTCTCCTCAGTTCTTGACAGTAAAACCGTTTGTTTTTTTCACTGTTTAGACGTCAGACATTGTCTGTTGATTTATTTGGATAGGGTGAAGGAGTTCAGGAAATCCAGTCACCTTTTAGTAAGTTTTTTCGGGCAGAAAAAGGGTCAGCAAGCTTCCAAGGCAGTTATAGCAAGATGGATCAGGCAGGTTATTACTATAGCCTATGAGAAATCAGGTAGAATGGCTCCCCCCAATCTCAAGGCACATTCTACTTAGTCTCTGGTGACCCCTTGGGCAGAAAGAGCCGGAGCATCGATAGAACAGATATGCAGAGCAGCTTCGTGGTCAAGCCAGAGCACCTTCCTGAGGCACTACAGGGTGGAGTTGTTGTCCCTTCAGGACCTGACTTTTGGTAGAAAAGTTCTACAGGCTGTTGTCCTGCCCTAAAGTAGGCCTGAGATACTTACTCTTCTCTCAGGGTGCCGTCCTAGAAGACGACTTGAGAAAATAACATGGAAATGGAGGATCCCCCTAGGGGTGGGACTTTAAAGGCACTACCAAAGCGTGAAACATATACAGTGGGGCAAAAAAGTATTTAGTCAGCCACCAATTGTGCAAGTTCTCCCACTTAAAAAGATGAGAGAGGCCTGTAATTGTCATCATAGGTATCAGAATGAAATAAGGAAAGTCTGCTGCGCCAACCAAACAAAACCAAGCAGCCAACACCAACAATTAGACTAATTGTATTAATTAATGAAAGGAAAAAAAAGTGTAGCGCTATATTGTGCAAAGAAATGTATCATATATAACACCTGTGTACATATCAAAAACTAGGTCCTACTAGACCTCACAATTGGGCAGGTTAATCGTGACCTGTATAAAAATCAAGTGATCTAAAAATCATTAATATCAGCATCCAGTATAGTGAAAAAAATGTGAATTGTGTGTACACAATGGAAAAACTCCCAGACCCTTAGATCAAAACACAAACATACAAAGTGAAAATTGGGGTGGGTGTATATGGCAAATCCCTGGGGTATTGGACAGTTCATTAAGTTTAACAAAGAAATCCTGGAGCATGGATGTAAGTGTCACAATAGCATCTATTCCTGTCCTCAATAGACTTTTTCAAATGCTTAACCCCGCAGGAAATAACATAAAATGCCCTTACCGGACGTGGTGGACTCACAGGCCGTTGGCGGTGAGTCGTATGCGCTTGCACCGTTAGATACGGTAAGGTTATAGTTGTCCTTGGTCCATGGCAAGAGGGTCCTGGAAGGGTTCCCAATCCTAAACGGTACCACGGATTCGTCCTCCAGCGAACATTTGGGTCTCATGCAATTGAGACAAAGGGATAGGGAGAAAAAAGGCTCCACATAGTGTGAATTCCGGATTACCAGAAAATTTTATTGTGTTTAAGAAAAATTCCAACAAAAATTCAGGTAAAAACAAAGTTCATAAAAGTACGTTTAGCGCAGTAGATAGATGATTAAGGTGGCGTCTAACACCCGACGCGTTTCGTCTTCAAAAGACTTCAACTGGGTAAAGCTGACCTCTCATCTGCTGCGCTATTTATTTAGGAATGCTAGAATTTACATCGGGGACACCTGTGCGGCGTGACTTCCGGGATTTGCGTCATGTGAGGGTTTCCCTAGTCAGCTGACTCTCAGCTGACTATCTTTCCAGCCTATCCCGGAGTTGGAAATAGTTGCAGGACCAAGCCTCAGCCTGGTCTTCATACTCAGCCAATTATAATGGAGCAATGAGGCCATGCGATAACTACGTCAAGGCGTCCCCGCGCGATGACGCAGATTGCACAACACTCATCCATATTAGCTGGTTATTTCCTGGTTGGCGCATCATCACGTGTTAGCGCGATGACGTCACGGATCAGATATACCTTCTCATTTTCGGGAGAGTGCGTCCCATAGAACATACGTCCTATCGCGCAAGCGCATCAGTGCGGACCTGGGGGTCCCTCCCCCTTCAGTGTGTCAGAACCTAACGATGCAAACAGGCATATATTAGGATCGCATCTTATACCACTCCGGCCACTCACCTTACTCATTGCGTTCAATGAGGCTGCTTAATCGCAACCTGGTTGGCCAGCAACACAAAGAGAGAACACAATCATTGGGACACAGAGGTGGTATAGGCGTACAAACTGTCAAATCATCGAAGGTGACTTCTCCCCTGAGTCGAGAACTATCATAGTCATATCGCACAAGTTCCCCTGTGTTTACAAATATTACTTACAAACACTATTAAAATAATTAAAAGGAAATTCGGCACACAGAAAAAATATAATACAATTAAACTTAAAATTAGAAAGTAAAAATTCATTCTATGCCCTAATAGAATAACAATCTCCCCCAGACATATATCCAGGAGGGGGAACATATATAGCTTATGTTGTGCAACTCAAAGATTAATCTCAGGTATGCTCAGAATAAATACCAGAAAAATATAAAAATATAAAAAATACTTGTAAAAATAATTACAAGCTTGTGAGAATAGTAGGGATAGTATTATCTATTGTAAATATAACTGATAAAAGACGCCCATGGATAACATCTTCACGGGGATTTGGCAAACAGAGGTAAACCGAAGGGCATGACTGGGACATTATGACTGATTGATAAACGCATTAATGTCCCACTCAATGTTCAAACCATGGGGTACATAACATTTAATTTGATGTATCCACCATGTTTCGAGTCTAGAAACTCCCCTTATGCTAGATTCACCTCTCCAATGCGGTGTAAATTTGTCTATGACCTGAAAAGTGGTCCCTGTTGGATTACGGTCATGGTATAATGCATAGTGTTTGGAAACACTGTGATTGGTTTTACCTTTTTTTATTGCTGTGATGTGTTCTTTTACTCTTGTGGTGAAATTACGTATTGTCCGACCAATATATTGACTTTTGCACGGACAAGTGATGAGGTATACGATATGTTTGGTTTTGCATGTAGCAAATTGCTTCATTTTATATTCTTTCCCAGTAACAGTAGAATTAAATGTTTCCATTTTACGTGCTTTACCGGCATTCCATTTACAAACTGTGCATCTCCGGCAAGGATAAAATCCTTTCATGTTATGAAAAAATGAAATTTTCTCTGGGGGATCGATCACATTTGGTGCGATCTGTCCCTTAATTGATGGAGCAGCCCTAAAAATGGTGGCTGCCTGTTCGGGTAGTATAGCGCCCAGAATGGTGTCACTTTTTAGTATTCTCCAGTGTTTTTTAATGATGTCCTTAACTTGTTTATGTTGAGTGGAAAAACTTGTCAGAAAGGACCACTTATGTTTAAGGTCTGCAGTTTTCTTTGGTCTTTCCGATTGTACCATCAACAAAGAGCCACGATCTATTAGAGCCACTTGTTGAATCTCCTTATTGATCAGAGAACTATCGTATCCTTTTTCACAGAAACGTGATTTTAAGATCTCCGCTTGTTGGAAGTAATCGGAAAGATGGGAGCAAATTCTCCTTATTCTCATCAACTGGCTTCTTGGGACAGATTTTAGCCATGTCTCATGATGGCAGCTATCGGTCGAAATATAGCCATTGCGGTCCGTAGTCTTAAAGTAAGTTTTTGTATCAAGATGGCCATTGTTGGATGTAATCTCTAAATCCAAAAAATGGATCTTGGACAGACTGGCTTCATGAGTCAGATGGATCCCCCTCCGGTTATCATTCAGAGTAGCAATGAATGAATTCAAAGAGTCCATACTGCCCCTCCATAGGAGGAGGATGTCATCTATGTACCTCACCCACAGAACTAGTTCTGGGGGATTTAGGGCATAGGCGACATCCTCCTCCCATTTAGCCATGAAAATGTTCGCCAGGCTGGGGGCAAACTTGGCCCCCATGGCTACTCCTTTTGTTTGCAGATAAAACTGGTCGTCATACCAAAAATAATTGGCACCTGTGGCAAATCTTAGTAAGTCCATAATGAATCTTTTCTGTGTTCGGGGAATATTTCTGCCTCTCGAGAGAAACAACTCCACCGCTTCCAGACCCTGAGCTTGGGGTATGCATGTATATAAGGACGTAACGTCCGCAGTGACCAATATTAAGTTGTTAATATCTGTAACCTGTTGTAATTTAATTATGGTGTCTCTAGTATCTTTCAAGAAGGAGGGGACAGCTTGAACTATCGGTTGGAGGAAGAAATCGATATATTTCCCTATCCGAGAGGTTATAGAATTAATGCCACTGATAATCGGGCGTCCTGGTGGGTGTGTCGCATTTTTATGCACTTTTGGCAAATAATACATTATCATAGGTATACCTCAACTATGAGAGACAAAATGTGGAAACAAATCCAGATAATCACATTGTCTGACTTTTGAAAGACTGACTTTTAGTAGTACTAATAGATAAGAAACGCCCAACAAAACATGTATGTCAGGAGAGAGCTTGTAACTAAGCTAGTTGATGTATCACAGAGAACAGCCATTGAGTGTAAAAAGAGGGAATATGTGTTGTAACTTACCTAGACAGAGGTTCAACTAGGGAGCGCCATGCCCCAGACCCTACCTGAACTGCTCTGACAACTGATATATGTAGATCCCCCGTGTTCAGCTGTTCAGCAAGATGCCAAACAGCTGAGTGTGTCCTCCCCTGAGCCACACCTCCAGAGGCAGGGCCCCCCGAGTCGCCACTGCGCCGCGTCTCCCCACAGTGCAGGCGCAGAGGACGCCGTGCGCATGCACCGCACGGACAGCACGACAGCCGAGCTGGCCCCACGTCGCATGCGCGCCGACGTCATGAGAGAGCGGCGCAGAGGGGCATGACGCAGTGACGTCCCACCGGCGCGGCAGAGATATCTCATGACGAGATCGCCATGGATACCAATGGGACGGGGTGTCCGCAAGAAAAAGCGGAGACTCGATCCCTGGAGGCACTCATAGAGTCCTCCCTGCCGCGCTGGAAACGGATGTAAGTGTAAAAAAGAAGGCCCAAAAGGGAGAAATAAGCTGTAATTGAACAGAATGAAAAACTTATAAATACATGGGGCAAATACATAAGTCCCATATTGTATTATGCCACAGGGAAGGGATCAGCGGGGGACTCCATGCCAAAATCCTCACAATATAGACACAAGAAATGGCATAAAAAGGGAAAAAGAAAACACCACCAGAGGAGAACCAACCAGAAAATGGAGGCTGATGGTCTGTATTCTTAGATGAAACCTGTGATGGAACAGACGACAAGCTGGAGGATGAATGAGACATTGCAACATAGTGTTCCTTCCTATTTTTAAATTTATTGGTGCGCTGTTGTTGGCCAGTGCCTCATTTATAGGCCTTGTTGTCCTGAAAGGATAGCTTATCCCTGCTGTGTTTGCCATCTTTTTTGATCAAGATGTTTTTGTTTAAACTTTCAAGATGTTTTATGGGCTTTGAACGTTTGAAGCTGCGAGCAGATGCTCTCAACTTCACTGTCCATAGCCCTGGATCGTCTGGTATATTCACTAATGAGTAATTGCATCATTTCCCTTGAACACGTACGTAAGATATTTTCCCAAGCTAATTTGAAATCAGAGTCCAGTCCCTCCAGATTGGGAAAGATCTGGACTCTGAGTCCTAGAGGATTCATATCCTCCTTCAAATAATCCTGAAAGGATTTGATGTGCCAGAACATTGAGGACTTTTTTTCCAGAGCCCTGGTCAGTTTAGAGAACAGATTGTTTAATTCAGAGTCAATATGTTCATTTTTACCAAAGTCCTCAAGGTAACTGGACATCAATTTGTCCCAATAATTGCCCAAATAATTTGCCATTTCAATGTTAATAAGGAGAATATAGAGAGAAAGAAGAAAAGCCAAAAAACAATTCAGTAAATAGGTACAAAATTATAATACATTGGCACATCCAAAACTAAATGATTGGATGAACCCAACCCAACAACATTCTGTATGCCTCCAGCTTTCATCCAGAGACCTTGATCAAATCTATGCCATACAGTCAATATTTAAGGGTGAGACGTAACTGTACTAATGATGAGGTCTTTCGCCTTGAAGCAGGTAAATTGCGTGATAGGCTACTGCTGAGGGGTTACTTTATTACGTCACTGAAGAAGGCGTTCCGACGGGCTACCATCCGAAGTAGACAGGATCTCCTTTACTCCCAGCAGCCCATCAAATCAGATAATCTTTTGAGAATCATAACCAAATATTGTAACCACCATGCTGAAATTCGGAAAATTCTTTACAAACATTGGCACATTCTCACGATGGATCCTAATTTAAGATTTTTGCTGCCAGAGGCCCCCCTTTTTACTTTCAGAAAAGCAACTTCAATTGCCTCCAAATTGGTTAGAAGTGAATATAGGGGAGAAAATGAGGTTGTTCACTGCAAATATAGGGGTACCTGCGGGGCATGTGGCTACTGTAGATACATGGATACCAGCAGAAGCCCAACCTTACCCAACAGGCAAATTCTGAAACCCCAACATTTTGCAAACTGTCAAACTTTTGGGGTTGTCTTCTGAAATGTGACTGTGGATGTTTCTACATTGGAAAGACCAAGCTTCCCTTTTGGAAAAGAGCATACCGACACATCCACAGTATGCAGACCTGTAACCCAGACTTGTCTCTGGGGAGACATAACACTCTGGTCCATTCAGGGGTCTTCCCCAAGATCAAATTTTTGACTTTGGACCGCATCCACCCCAGTTTGAGAGGAGGAGACTGGAACAAGAGTCTCCTCCAGCTTGAGCTGCAGTGGATATACAACTTGAAGGCTACCCATCCACCCGGGTTGAACGATGCCATGTGTTTCAGGCCCTTTCTGGATGGCTTTAATTCAGGAGGTATGGAAAAGTAATTGAACTACCAATCTCCTGTTCCCTTCCTTTTCATCCCATTGATTCCCTGCCGGTTTTGATCTGACATGTCTGTCCTCTGTATATTATTCATTATCATTTTTCCTGACCTTTCTATTTTCCCCTTGCAATTAGGTTTGCCATGTAAATAGGTGCCCTAGTTGTATACATTGCTTACAGACCATCAGCCTCCATTTTTTGGTTGGTTCTCCTCTGGTGGTGTTTTTTTTTTCCCTTTTTATGCAATTTCTTGTGTCTATATTGTGAGAATTTTGGCTTGGAGTCCCCTGCTGATCCCTTCCCTGTGGCATAATACAATATGGGACTTATGTATTTGCCCCATGTATTTATACGTTTTTCATTCTGTTCAATTACAGCTTATTTCTCCCTTTTGGGCCTTCTTTTTTACACTTACATCCGTTTCCATGGGCATCCGGCGCGGCAGGGAGAACTCTATGAGTGCCTCCAGGGATCGAGTCTCCGCTTTTCCTTGCGGACACCCCGTCCCATTGGTTTACATTGCGATCTCATCATGAGATATCTCTGCCGCGCTGGTGGGACGTCACTGCGTCATGCCTCTTCGTACTGCTCTCTCATGACATCGGCGCGCATGCGCCATGGGGCCAACTCGGCTGTCGTGCTGTCCATGCGGCGCATGCGCGCAGCGTCCTCTGCGCCTGCACCATGGGGAGACGTGGCGCAGTGGCGACTCGGGGGGCCCTGCCTCTGGAGGTGTGGCTCAGGGGAGGACAGACTCAGCTGTTTGGCATCTTGCTGAACAGCTGAACATGGGGATCTACATATATCAGTTGTCAGAGCAGTTCAGGTAGGGCCTGGGGCATGGCGCTCCCTAGATGAACCTCTGTCTAGGTAAGTTACAACACATATTCCCTCTTTTTACACTCAACGGCTGTTCTCTGTGATACATCAACTAGCTTAGTTACAAGCTCTCTCCTGACATACATGTTTTGTTGGGCGTTTCTTATCTATTAGTACTATTAATAGACAGCGGTTCACATGTGCGTCCTTCCTGACTTCACCACTGCCTCATCCACTCTGTCATTGGCCTGTGAGTGCTGCCACCTGCAAACTTGGGTAGGTCTGATGCAACCTTATATGTTTGTTTTGGTTGGAGGATCTATAGTATCTCCACTCCCCCATGCATACTCACACCCCCCCCCGTCTTTAGATACTTTGTATTCTTATCTATGCCCCGTGCTTTTCTTTCTCCTTTCCAGATCCTCCTTTCTCTTTGGGCCCCAGTGCACATGTCACCCCGCCTATGGTCTGAATCTTCGGAACCTAGTGGGGTTGTTCGGATGCAAGGAAGTAGACACTGTTCCTCGCCTTCCACGTACTGGTCTTGTTCTTGTCTTTATTTTTGATTGCCATTTACTGGACGGGATCTGTGGGAGACTCCATGCCTCATCCTCTTTTTTTAGTTTATTTGGATGCACCTATGTACTTCTTTAGCGATTTTAATGTGAGTATTATTATATCCTCTGTATTCATTATATATGCATCTTTATGTGTTACGATCTATCTGTTGATCTTTATATATTTGAATCTCATACATATTTTACTCCCTGTGAAAACCCCTTATGAAGGAGACTACAATTCATCTCTGAAACGTCGTTGGGGTTGGGATTATATGTATTTTGTCATTTTGCTAAAACGTTTGTACTACATGATGCATCCTTGCTTTTACCATATTTTCATTATTTGTTTTTCATGTATTTAATAAACTTTACATTTTTGATATATATGTTTATATATATATATATATATATATATATATATATATATATATATATATATATATATATATATATATATATATATATATATATATATATACGTCCTGGAAGACTTCCCAGAAATACCGTTACCGGTAAGTGTAACAGGTTATTTTTTACAAAAATTGCAAATTGTTAGACAGTCTCTTTTTTTTTGAAGGGAAACTCATTTTTTGTAACATTAAAAATACTCCAGATCTTTGTTTTTTATAAATTAAAAAAACAACTCAGTAAACTAATTGATATGACATTTGTACAAAAATCTGGTTTCTTTGCACCATATAAATGGCTCTTAAGATTCCCCAGTTAGACTTTTTGAAACTATCTATTGTGTTTTTCATTATACAACCTTTAATAAAGTCCAGGAATGTGACTCATTGTTGTGTGTTCCTATGGTAACTCACTGAAATCTTCTGGCAACATTAAGAGTATGATGGCAATCTGTCCATTGCTTTATGGACATGGGTGCAATTATGGCCAGAGATTGATTATGATGTTTCGGATTTAGTTTTGATAGTCACACAATCCAGGGGCTGAAAACAGAAGTAACAGTTTTTAGAAAAGAGAATACAGGAGTTACATCATCAGTGATGGTAAGCAACAAGGGGAGCATGGAGGAGGTCAAGTTAGAGGGTACATGTGCCAGAATGTTCAAGTATGCAGTGCAGAGGATTTGTTTCCTTTTTAAAGAAAACCAGTCAGAAGAGAAATACAGTAGCTACCAAGTTGACATATTGGCTTCAATACTTCTGCTTCATTGACTGAAAACAATTACAGAAATTGTTAATTTACATGTTTCATACTGTTGTATGCTTGTTCAGGGTCTGTAAGTCAGGTGTGGTGGGTGCTAGACAACTAGCAGTTTCAGAAGGTGGCCAGCAACGTCAGGCTTTTTTATCTGTCTTTGGAGATGTACCTTAATTTTTTTAACAATCTGCCAGTCAGAGGAAGCTTTGTATTAATTCACAGAATGCAAAGCTTCCTGTGAATGCCTGAGCAGCACTCAGCTTAACTTATATACATATCTAGTGTTGACTGCGCTACCCCCAATACTGTAACACCAAATACCACACTTTTCCTAAATGAGTCATATATGTGATATAAACAAAACAAATCCATATATACCAATAATGTATATTCACTATTACATAATAACACCACTAAAAAAACATTACATATAGTCCATATAAAATTAATGTGCAAATAGAGACGTGGATCCCAGTGTGGGCTTCCCACTTTACATGTGCTGTTTTCAGTGCTCCTAGTTCCTCATCTGCGATTATTGTGACTTATTCACCACTCTAGTGACAACACCACCACCACATGGATTGGCCGCTCACCAGATATTGGTATATATGTATATAATTTAATTTTCACCTTTTGGATGAATTTGTTTTTTGACTGCAGCAACCAGTTTATATATGTTTCATAAGTTTTTTTCAAATCATACGTTTTTTTTTTGCGCCGGTGTCACATACACACCCACAGCACTCAACTTAAGTCTATTTTGTTTTGTTTTGGGAGCGGGACAGGAAGTTCCCATCCCACTGCTGGAACACAGTTCTGTATGCTGTATTTAGCTGAGGCTACATACAATGCATACTGCATGGCAAGCAAGCAAACCTGTTAGTGCAGTAAATAGTTTGTTTGGGTCATCTTGGCCCAAACATACTATTTAAAGGCACATTAAATGTAGAGTTAAACTTTAATTAGGCTTTATGTGGAAACTTCACACTGGACTTCATGCAACTTGGATTCTGTGCCTCTCCACTCTTCCTCCAGACTCTGGGACCTTGATTTCCAAATGAAATGCAAAATTTTCCACAGACCGTGATGATTTGGGGAGCTATGTCATCTGCTGG
This sequence comes from Aquarana catesbeiana, assembly GCF_042186555.1. Classification (NCBI taxonomy): domain Eukaryota; kingdom Metazoa; phylum Chordata; class Amphibia; order Anura; family Ranidae; genus Aquarana; species Aquarana catesbeiana. The sequence goes on from NC_133324.1 coordinate 798,383,656, forward strand.
TGTTGGACTTGGCACCTGCCCAAACTCCCAGTATTAATACCTGGTTTAATGATCATGGTATCGCTGTGCTTGATTGGCCAGCAAACTCGCCTGACCTAAACCCCACAAAGACTCTGTGGGGTATCGTCAAAAGGAAGATGAGAGACACCAGACCCAACAATACAGACGAGCTGAAGGTGGCTATCAAAGCAATCTGAGCTTCCATAACACCTCAGCAGTACCCCAAGCTGATCGCCTCCATGACATGCCGTATTGGTGCAGTAATTCATGCAAAAGGAGCCCCGAACAAGCATTGAGTGCATACTATACTGTACATGGACATACTTTTCAGTAAGCCACCATTTCTGTATTAAAAATCCTTTTTTTATTGGTCTTTTTTATTGTAATATTCTAATTTTCTCAGATACTGAATTTTGAGTTTTCACTAACTATAAGCCATAATCATCAAAATTAAAAGACAGAAATGCTTGAAATATATCACTCTATGTGTAACACATCTATATAAAATATATGAGTTTCACTTTTTGAATTGAATTACTGAACTAAATTAACTTTTTGATGATATTCAATTTTTTTGTGATGCACCTGTACTGCAAAATCTTGGCAGTGAGCTGCCTACCTAATCATGATGATCTTTTTTGATATAAGTGTTGATCATCTTTGACATCTTTTTTCTCTATGGAGCAATCAAATGAATTAATTGACTCTTGCAAAAACTTACACAACAAAAATTATTACTGTGGATTCTTAAATCTTACTGTGGATGAGCGCCATCATTTATTTGAATATTTTCAAGAAAATTTAATGGGTATAAATAATCTACAAAGAGTCAATGCCATTCCAAGCATAGTTTCCATCCTATTATATTTATTTGGCACCCTGAGATAAGGAAAGGAATGCGCTCTACAGCTCTTGTGTTGAAGTTAATTTTACCTCCTATATCAATAAACATTTGCTTTGCAAGACATTACACTAAAGATATCACCCCGGCAAGAATGAGATCATTGTTCTAGTTAGGCTATTAAAAGGTATCATCTCATCCTGCGATGCTATTGCTAAGTTGCTAACCTTGGTCAAGCCAGTCAGATAGTGTAGCAAGCACAACAGAAGAATTCAACTTGTGTCTTTGTCTTATGTCTTTAACATGTACCTGTCATCTATACATACTGAATGTACAATAGCTGGCTTGTGAGATAAACAAATATTCAAGCATTCAGTTCAGTGGAGACTAGCAACTAGTCTCAAATCTTTAGTTTTAATTAATTGAGAAGCTGTATTCACTAAAATGTTATTTTTGCCTCTAAACAGGTTGTCTTGGCATATAAAGATGTCAATTAAACAATTCATATACTTCTATTATAATGCTGATCTCTTAAGCAAACCTATTTTTTAGTTTTGGGTAGATTGGGAAGGGTCAAATCTTATGTTAGAGTTTATTGATAACTACTTCCTTATTTTAGAGATCTACACTCCCTCTGACACTGGGACAGAAAGGAAGAAGAAATCCAATATTTTTAAGAGTATTCCCTAGAACAAGAATAGGGAGGACACCTGTTTCCAGAAGTGGGACCTCCCTTCCGAAGTTTTACTAGGAGCTCTAGCTTTATTGTATTTGCTGTTGTTTGAGGGCATAGAAAAATGGTATTTGAATAAACCTCGTTCATTTAAGTCTAAAGCTCCCCAGACCCCTAGGAGTCTTTGATGAATGCTGAACGTGTCTACAAGATGGCAAATCTTGTAGACTTAAACATTGCAAATGTCAATGTTTTATTCTTTAAATTAATTGTCTTTAATATATATCTAAAGCCATTTAGGGTTAAAAGCACTGTTGTGTTATATATATCTATATATACAGGTATATATCAGAGTTTACTACCGCTCTTTAAACTATGGCCAGAAATAATAATGCTCTTGTTGTAAAAGTGCCCTTACTTTAGATAAATCTGTACACCATTTTGCAATTCAGGCACCAGCCATTTAGTAAAATCCCTGGAAGGTTGGGCTTCATAGGGATCACTTTCCTCAGTATCTGGTTCATAACTGGCCACTGATGTGTCCTCTTCTTGAGCAGGGTATCCCCTACTTGAGTGGTGATGTTACAGTCCCATGTAGTTTTCTAGGGTACTTAGGATGTGACATTGAGCACCTCACTGATACCGCATTCCAGTGGTTGGGCATAGCTACAGTATGAGAGAAGAAAAAATTTGCAATTTCTCTGAACAGAAGTAAGTTATAGAAATAAAATCTGCTTGTATTTACTGTACATATGGAAGGGAAGTTTCTGAGACAAATTGGTAGCATTCTGGAGTTCAGCTTTAAATACTAGTTTTTGGTTCTTTATTTGGCCTACTTATACAGAAGAATTCTGCTAAGTACTATGTACATCTATCGGAAAGTAACAGAGAAAGGTTGATTTACCAAATGCAAAGAGGCTGGTCTTTTGCAGGGGAATTTTCCACAGAGATAAGTGAATAATGTGAAACTGCTGACTTCTGTCATCCAGTCATGTGCAAGTAAAATGCTGTTTTTATTTTTTCCTTGTATGTGTTTGAGTACTCTTTGCAAATTGAGATCTCACCTCATTCACTACGCTCTGGGGAAATATCCCTTGCAAAATGCAACTTCTCTTGTAAAGTGAACAGCCTGTTTGCTTTTTGTAAATTAACCCCATTGCGTTTTCAGATTGGTATCTCGTATGCGGCGTACACGCGAGTGGATTTCTCATCTGAAAAAGATATGACGGCCATTCTGACAGGATTCCGCTCAAGTTTGCCATGCATACACAAGGTCACGCAAAAGTTCGCTGAAATTACGACTGCCAAGAACGCGGTGACGTACACTACGACGAGCCGAGAAAATGAAGTTCAATGCTTCCGAGCATGCGTAGGGATTTTGCGCGTCGGAATGGCCACAGACAATCGCATTTTCGGATAGGAACTTTTCCCGACCGAAAAATTGAGAACATGCTCTCAATCTTTTGCTGGCTGGAATTCCGCCATCCAAAGAACAATGGAGCATATACATGGTTGCCATTTCCGACGAAAAACTCTCATCGATCTTTTGCGGGCCGAAATTCTGATCGTGTATACACGGCATAACAGTTATTCACATGTAGAATAATTTTCAAGTTTGGCCATTCATATTCCTTATTATGTCATGTTTGTGCGTAGTGGTGGCAGGTACAAGCGCAACATCTTTCCCTCAGATCTGCACCTACTTATCCAACAATGCATCCTTTGTCCACTTTTGCTAGTTTTTACTTCCTAATTTGTTTTGTCAGCCATCTTAATTGGCTGGCTCCTGTGCATGCCCATGGGAATTAATTAATCCCAGAACCAAAGGCATGCTGAGAATGTACACTTAAAGTGGAGTTCCACCCCCCCAAAAAAAAATTAGTAATGTTCTTAAAAAAAATAAAAAAAAAACATTTGGAGAAAATTTTTTTTTTACTCACCTCTAAATGCCTGTTGCTAGGGGGTCCCTCGTAGTCTGCCTCCTTCGGTGCCTGGGCTCCTGACGTCACTTACCAGGGCGCAGAAAGGGAGATCTCCTCTCCACCCTCCCTCTTGTCAATCATCTGGGACACGTGACCGGTCCCAGATGATTGCAGGGCCAGTGACAGCGCGCGGTGCAGCTCGCGCATGCGCAGTGGGTGCCCGGCTGTGAAGCCACAGCCGGGCCCCCACGGTTGGAACGCCGGCGCCAACGAGCAGACGGGGGGACGAGCGGGGCTTCGATCCCCCACATCGCTGGACCCTGGGACAGGTAAGTGTCCAATTAAAAGTCAGCAGCTGCAGTATTTGTAGCTGCTGACTTTTATTTATTTATTTTTTTAAATGGGAACCCCACTTTAACTGTTCATTCTGAAGAAACCCTTTAGGAGACAGATAAGTGGCTATTATAGCAGAAGTGCATATAGAGGTAGATTGTCTAAAGGCAAGTAGATTGTGCACTTTTGAAGTAGAATTGAACAAATTTTCCCCAGAGAAGAGTAAATGTGGTGAAGCTTCACTTTATAAACTACACCTAATCAGATGCAAAGAAAAAAAAATAAATAAGCATTTTTGGTTGGATGATGGAAATCAGCAGAGCTTTACCACATTCACTAAGCTCTGGGGAAAATAAATGCAACTGCATTTGCAGAGTGTAACTGCACTTTCAAAATTGCACAGTGTATTTGCCTTTAGTACCTACTAGCATTTTTTAAAAACAGTTTAACTTCTTGCCGACCACCCCATGTACATTTGCTGTGTGGCGGCGGCTCCTTTACGCAAAACCCCTGTTGCCCCGCACACCTGCGCAAACGTAAAAGCAAGCCCAGGGTGCGTACGTGTATGTAAACCACAGTCGCACCACACATGTGACATAACGCCACAAACGTCAGAGTAAGAACAATAATTCTAGCACAAGAGCTCCTAGTTAACTCTAAATTGATGAGCTATAATTGCTTTTAAAGCATCGCCTTTCGTGATTTTTGAGCACCATAGTTTTTGGCGATATCGCGGGTGCACACAATTTTAAAACATGGAATGTTAGGTATCTATTTACTCGATGCAACCTCATCTTTCATATTTTAACCAAAAATGGGTATTATATGGTGCTGCCATTACTAGTAAAAAAAAAAAAAAAAAATTCCACAAAAATATCTCATAGTTTGTAGATGCTATAACGTTTGTGCAAACCAATCAATATATGCTTATTGGGGTTTTTTTTCCAAAAATATGTAGCAGAATACATATTGGCCTAAATTGATGAAGAAATTAGATTTTTTTAACACTTTTTTATTGGATATGTTTTATACCAGAAAGTAAAAAATATTTTTTTTTTCAAAATTGTCAGTCTTTTTTTGTGTTTAGCACAAGAAAGAAAAAAAAAAGAAAAGAAAGCTCTATTTGTGGGAAAAAAAGGCCACAAATTGTATTTGGGTACAGCGTTGCATGCCCGTGCAATTGTCAGTTAAATTAACACAGTGGCGTATTGCAAAAAATGGCCTGGTCATGAACGGGGGTAAATCTTCTGAAGGGCAAATGGTTAAATCAGCTAAATACTGTACATTTCAGGTGCATCAAAATAAAAGGTGTTCAAAGTCAAGAAGTTTGTTTTATTTAAATAGCAGACACAGTAGGTTTAGTAAAAAACCATGTCCCCTGCATGCTGCTGAGAAAAATCCTTGCTTTGTGTGTTGAAGAGGCAGGCTCTCTCCAGCTTGCCAAAGCACTTCCTGTTGAGTTAGAGCTAGAGATCTCCATTCAGTACAGCTTACAATCCCTGCTCATTGGAGACCTCCTAGGCAGGAATGGAGCTCAAGAACACTTCACACAAAGGCAGGGCTGGTGCAAGCATCTTTGTCTACTCAGGCAAAGGTGCATTTTGATGACCCCCCCCCAAACATCTTCCTGTCATCCCCTCCCCTCCACAATGCAACCCCCATCCCCATATGTCATACACTTTATTTGGGCTCCATTCATTTATAGAGCAGCAGTATTTACATCAGGTGTCCCCATTAGATTACCCCTTTACATCAGATGACCCCATCAGAGCGCCTCCATAGATCAGGTGTCCCCATCAGAGTACCCCTTACATTAGGGTCCCTATCGGAGTGTCCCCATAAAGCAGGGTATCTCATCAGTGTCCTCATGGAGCAGGTGTCCCCATGGAGCAGGTGTCCCCGTCAGTTTATTCATGAAGTAGGTGTCCCCAACAGTGTCCCCAACAGTGTCCCCATAGAGCAGGTGTTACCATCAGTGCCCCCATGGATCAGGTGTCCCCATCAGTGTCCCCATAGATCAGGTGTCCCGATCAGTGTCCCCATAGATCAGGTGTCCCCAACAGTGTCCCCATCGATTAGGAGTCCCCATAAGTGTCCCTATGGATCAGGTGTCCCCATCAGTGTCCTCATAGTTCAGTTGTCCCCATCAGTGTCCCCATAGATCAGGTGTCCCCATCAGTGTCCCCATGGATCAGGTGTCCCCATCAGTGTCCCCAATGCATCAGGTGTCCCTATCAGTGCCCCCATAGATTAGGTGTCCCCATCAGTGCCCCCATAGATCAGGTGTCCCTATAGATCAGGTGTCCCCATCAATATCCCCATGGATCTAATGTCCCATCAGTGTCCCCATAGATCAGGTGTCCCCATCAGTGTCCCCATGGATCAGACGTCCCATCAGTGTCCCCATCAATGTCCCCATAGATCAGGTGTCTCTATCAATGTCCCCATAGATCAGGTGTCCCCATAAGTGTCCCCATACATCAGGTATCCCCATAGATCAGGTGTCCCCATCAGTGTCCCCATAGATCAGGTGTCCCATCAGTGTCCCCATAAATGAGGTGTCCCCATCGGTGTCCTAATAGATTAGATATCCCCATCAGTGTCTCCATAAATCAGGTGTCCCCATAGATCAGGTGTCCATATTAGTGTCCCCATGGATCAGTTGTCCCATCAGTGTCTCCATAGATCAGGTGTTCCCATCAGTGTCCCCATGGATCAGGTGTCCCATCAGTGTCCCCATAGAGCAGGTGTCCCATCAGTGTCCCCATGGATCAGTTGTCCCATCAGTGTCCCCATGGATCAGTTGTCCCATCAGTGTCCCCATAGATCAGGTGTCCCAATCCATGTCCCCATGGATCAGGTGTCCCCATCAGTGTCCCCATGGATCAGGTGTCCCATCAGTGTCCCCAAAGATCAGGTGTCCCATCAGTGTCCCCATGGATCAGGTTTCCCATGAGTGTCCCAAATGGATCAGACGTCCCATCAGTGTCCCCATAGATCAGGTGTCCCGATCAGTGTCTCCATGGATCAGGTGTCCCCATCAGTGTCCCCATGGATCAGGTGTCCCTTCAGTGTCCCCATGGATCAGGTGTCCCATCAGTGTCCCCATGGATCAGTTGTCCCATCACTGTCCCCATAGATCAGGTGTCCCAATCAGTATCCCCATGGATCAGGTGTCCCCATCAGTGTCCCCATAGATCAGGTGTCCCCATCAGTGTCCCTATGGATCAGGTGTACCCATCAGTGTCCCCATGGATCAGGGGTCCCCATGGATCAGGTGTCCCCATCAGTGTCCCTATGGATCAGGTGTCCCCATGGATCAGGTTTCCCCATCAGTGCCCCCATAGATCAGGTGTCCCCATCAGAGTACCCCTTACATTAGGGTCCCTATCGGAGTGTCCCCATAAAGCAGGGTATCTCATCAGTGTCCTCATGGAGCAGGTGTCCCCATCAGTGTCCCCATGGAGCAGGTGTCCCCGTCAGTTTATTCACGAAGTAGGTGTCCCCAACAGTGTCCCCATAGAGCAGGTGTTACCATCAGTGCCACCATGGATCAGGTGTCCCCATCAGTGTCCCCATAGATCAGGTGTCCCCATCAGTGTCCCCATAGATCAGGTGTCCTCAACAGTGTCCCCATAGATCAGGTGTCCCCATCAGTGTCCTCATAGTTCAGTTGTCCCCATCAGTGTCCCCATAGATCAGGTGTCCCCAACAGTGTCCCCATAGATCAGGTGTCCCCATCAGTGTCCTCATAGTTCAGTTGTCCCCATCAGTGTCCCCATAGATCAGGTGTCCCCATCAGTGTCCCCATGGATCAGGTGTCCCCATCAGTGTCCCCAATGGATCAGGTGTCCCCATCAGTGCCCCCATAGATCAGGTGTCCCCATCAATATCCCCATGGATCTAATGTCCCATCAGTGTCCCCATAGATCACGTGTCCCCATCAGTGTCCCCATGGATCAGGTGTCCCATCAGTGTCCCCATCAATGTCCCCATAGATCAGGTGTCTCTATCAATGTCCCCATAGATCAGGTGTCCTCATCAGTGTCCCCATAGATAACGTGCCCTGATCAGTGTCCCCATGGATCAGGTGTCCCCATAAGTGTCCCCATACATCAGGTGTCCCCATACATCAGGTGTCCCCATCAGTGTCCCCATAGATGAGGTGTCCCATCAGTGTCCCCATAGATGAGGTGTCCCCATCGGTGTCCTAATGGATTAGATATCCCCATCAGTGTCCCCATAAATCAGGTGTCCCCATAGATCAGGTGTCCATATTAGTGTCCCCATGGATCAGATTTCCCACCAGTGTCTCCATAGATCAGGTGTCCCCAACAGTGTCCCCATGGATCAGGTGTCCCGTCAGTGTCCCCATGGATCAGGTGTCCCATCAGTGTCCCCATAGAGCAGGTGTCCCCATCAGTGTCCCCGTGGATCAGGTGTCCCATCAGTGTCCCCATGGATCAGTTGTCCCATCAGTGTCCCCATAGATCAGGTGTCCCCATCAGTGTCCCCATGGATCAGGTGTCCCCAAGGATCAGGTGTCCCATCAGTGTCCCCGAAGATCAGGTGTCCCATCAGTGTCCCCATGGATCAGGTGTCCCATCAGTGTCCGCATGCATCAGTTGTCCCTTCAGTGTCCCCATAGATCAGGTGTCCTGATCAGTGTCTCCATGGATCAGGTGTCCCCATCAGTGTCCCCATAGATCAGGTGTCCCATCAGTGTCCCCATAGATGAGGTGTCCCCATCGGTGTCCTAATGGATTAGATATCCCCATCAGTGTCCCCATAAATCTGGTGTCCCCATAAATCAGGTGTCCATATTAGGGTCCCCATGGATCAGATGTCCCATCAGTGTCTCCATAGATCTGGTGTCCCCATCAGTATCCCCATGGATCAGGTGTCCCATCAGTGTCCCCATGGATCAGGTGTCCCATCAGTGCCCCCATAGAGCAGGTGTCCCCATCAGTGTCCCGTGGATCAGGTGTCCCATCAGTGTCCCCATGGATCAGTTGTCCCATCAGTGTCCCCATGGATCAGGTGTCCCCAAGGATCAGGTGTCCCATCAGTGTCCCCGAAGATCAGGTGTCCCATCAGTGTCCCCATGGATCAGGTGTCCCATCAGTGTCCGCATGCATCAGCTGTCCCATCAGTGTCCCCATAGATCAGATGTCCCATCAGTGTCTGCATGCATCAGTTGTCCCATCAGTGTCCCCATAGATCAGGTGTCCTGATCAGTGTCTCCATGGATCAGGTGTTCCCATCAGTGTCCCCATAGATCAGGTGTCCCAATCAGTGTCCCCATGGATCAGGTGTCCCCATAGATCAGGTGTCCCCATCAGTGTCCCTATGGATCAGGTGGACCCATCAGTGTCCCCATGGATCAGGTGTCCCCATGGATCAGGTGTACCCATCAGTGTCCCCATAGATCAGGTGTCCCCATCAGTGTCCCTATGGATCAGGTGTTCCCATGGATCAGGTTTCCCCATCAGTGTCCCCATTGATCAGGTGTCCCCAGCAGTGTCCCCATGGATCAGGTGTCCCATCAGTGTCCTCGTGGATCAGGTGTCCCCATGGTTTAGATGTCCCATCAGTGTCTCCATGGATCAGGTGTCCCCATCAGTGTCCCTATCGATCAGGTGTCCCCATGGATCAGGTGTACCCATCAGTGTCCCCATAGATCAGGTGTCCCCATCAGTGTCCCTATGGATCAGGTGTTCCCATGGATCAGGTGTCCCCAGCAGTGTCCCCATGGATCAGGTGTCCCATCAGTGTCCTCATGGTTCAGGTGTCCCCATGGTTTAGATGTCCCATCAGTGTCTCCATGGATCAGGTGTGCCCATCAGTGTCCCTATGGATCAGGTGTCCCCAACAGTGTCCCTATGGATCAGGTGTTCCCATGGATCAGGTGTCCCCAGCAGTGTCCCCATGGATCAGGTGTCCCATCAGTGTCCTCATGGTTCAGGTGTCCCCATGGTTTAGATGTCCCATCAGTGTCTCCATGGATCAGGTGTGCCCATCAGTGTCCCTATGGATCAGGTGTCCCCATCAGTGTTTCCACTGTCCCCTGCAGGCCGATCACTCAGCTCCCCCCCCTTCTCACATGCCTCCAGTTCAGTTCAGCTGCGATTTTCTCAGGGCTGGACTGGAGGAATACTTCTGCTACTGCCCAGGTAGGAGGGACTTGTTCATTGCGAGGGCTGGAGGCAGAGAAGCGGGTGTGTGGGCAATCGCCTGCCCTTGATCTTGGAGAAAGGAGGCGAAGAGGGGCGGGGGAGAGGAGGAGAAGGAGGGGCAGGAGAGAGGAGGAGAGGGAGAGCAAGAGGACACAAGTGGAGGCAACGGCTGAAGTTCACAGCGCCCGCAGCTGTGCTGCACTGCTGCCTGTCAGAGAGTCTGCTGTGTTGGGCTGAGCTCCAGCTCCAGCATAAGCTCTTTTTGAGGGACCCCCAGCATTAGCGCCCCCCCTCTCCTGGCGCCATCAGGCACCTGTATTCGTACATTCAGTGCATGCTCTGTACGTTGTAAATTTTCCTTGTAACTTTGAATGACCTTCAGCCTCTAACACAGTGATTTGTGAAGTGTATTCATTTAGATGTAGTCAAACAGAATGTGAGGCTTCAAGTCACAAATCCTCTTAAAATTCACAGAAATCTATTCTGCAATTTCTTTCCCTGTTTGTATCGATTTCTTTTAGAAGTACAGTGTGGACATCTTTCTGATAAAACTTGAGTAAAGTAATGTAGCAGCACACATCATCTAATCTTCACCCAACTATTATTACTTCTTAACAGCTTTTATTCAGTTATATAACAAATTTAAATAAATTAAAACTTTAAATGTTTTAGCTTGATATAATTTTATTTTACATGTTCTTTTTCTATTTGCTAGATGGATTTTACTAAGGGTGGCAGTGTAATATATCTAGAGCCAACATTTTTTTTTTTAGATTTGGAAAGAAAGAAAGTGTTTAAGCCTCTGCCTGGTTTTAATTGCTGTTTGTTTCCTAAAAAGGGAGATTCCATTTCTATTAGTCCTGGTGTTCATTATCACCAGAACTTAAAGTGACAGGGAGTCCAAACAACTGCCACTAAAACAGGATATGGGAGGACTTGTGCCTGCTATTTCAACTGCACATATATTCCCTGATTCATCTGCAATTTTCTGTATGGGCAGTCTATCTGATCTTTTACATGCTGGTGCCGGATACATCAGCACATATTATTGTAGTCCATATTGGGGTTGAGCAGAGGAGGGTGGCTACATTCATAAATACAGTGGGACCATGTATAGTGAAAACAGCCACCCTTCCAAAAGAAACTGGAGATCTGAAGGATTTCAATCTATTTGTAGAGCTGTGTTGTAGAACATGGTCATTATAAAGGACCTAGATGACTATAAATTAAGATATTCAACATGATTTGTTTAAACTTGTGTTTAGTGATATTTGACTGTCATCTCCTGGCCAGCAGTCAAGGAAAAAAATACTGATCCTCAAATAAAAATTGCTCCTTCTTTCAGGAGAGAAAAGAAAATGAAGGCATTGTCTGTGTGAGTACTATGATCTCTGTTAGAGGAAATAAGTATCTGTAATGCCCTGTACACACGGTCGGACATTGATCGGACATCCTGACAACAAAATCCATGGATTTTTTGCGACGGATGTTGGCTCAAACTTGTCTTGCATACACACGGTCACACAAAGTTGTCAGAAAATCCGATCGTTCTGAACGCGGTGACGTAAAACTAGTACGTCGGGACTATAAACGGGGCAGTAGCCAATAGCTTTTGTCTCTTAATTTATTCTGAGCATGCGTGGCACTTTCTGCGTTGGATTTGTGTACACACGATCGGAATTTCCGACAACGGATTTTGTTGTCGGAAAATTTTATAGCCTGCTCTCAAACTTTGTGTGTCGGAAATTCCTATGGAAAATGTGTGATGGAGCCTACACACGGTCGGAATTTCCGACAACAAGGTCCTATCACACATTTTCCATCGGAAAATCCTATCGTGTGTACAGGGCATTAGGGTTGAACTTCAACATTACTTAGCACACCTGCACTAAACTGAAAACAAAATATGTCTGCTGCTAGGTTCACTTTTACAGTATCTCACAAAAGTGAGTACACCCCTCACATTTTTGTAAATATTTTATTATATCGTTTAATGTGACAATACTGAAGAAATGGCATTTTGCTACAATGTAAAGTAGTGAGTTTACAGTTTGTATAACAGTGTAAATTTGCTGTCCCCTCAAAACAACTCAACACACAGCCGCTAATGTCTAAACCGCTAGCAACAAAAGTGAGTACACACCTAAGTAAAAATGTCCAAATTAGCCATTTTCCCTCCCTGGTGTCATGTGACTCGTTAGTATTACAAGGTCTCAGGGGTGAATAGGGAGCAGGTGTGTTAAATTTGTTGTTATCGCTCTCACTCTCTCAGACTGTTCACTGGAAGTTCAGCATGGCACCTCATAGCAAAGAACTCTCTGAGGATCTGAAAAAAAGAATTGTTGCTCTACATAAAGATGGCCTAGGCTATAAGAAGATTATAAGAAGATTGCCAAGACCCCGAAACTGAGCTGCAGCACAGTGGCCACGACCATACAGCGGTTTAACAGGACAGGTTCCACTCAGAACAGGCCTCGCCATGGTTGACCAAAGAATTTGAGTGCTCAGCGTCATATCCAGAGCTTGTCTTTGGGAAATAGACACATTAGTGCTGCCAGCATTGATGCAGAGTTTGAAGGGGTGGGGGGGGGGGGGTCAGCTTGTCAGTGCTCAAACCATACGCCACACACTGCATCAAATTGGTCTGTATGGCTGTCATCCCAGAAGGAAGCCATTTCTAAAGATGATGCACAAGAAAGCCTGCAAACAGTTTGCTGAAGACAAGCAGACTAAGCACATGGATTACTGGAACCATTTTCTATAGTCTGATGAGACCAAGAGAAACTTATTTGGTTCAGATGGTGTCAAGCGTGTGTGGTGAAAACCAGGTGAAAAGTACAGACAAGTGTGTCTTGCCTACAGTCAAGAATGGTGGTGGGAGTTTTGCCAGCACTGGGGAGCTACAGTTCATTGAGGGAACCATGAATGCCAACATGTACTGTGACATACTGAAGCAGAGCATGATCCCCCCCTTCAGAAACTGGGCCGCAGGACAGTATTTCAACATGATAACAACCCCAAACACACCTCCAAGATGACCACTGCCTTGCTAAAGAAGCTGAGGGTAAAGGTGATGAACTGGCCAAGCATGTCTCCAGACCTAAACCCTATTGAGCATCTGTGGGGCATCCTCAAACAGAAGGTGGACGAGTCTCTAACATCCACCAGCTCCGTGATGTCATCATGGAGGAGTGGAAGAGGACTCCAGTGGCAACCTGTGAAGCTCTGGTGAACTCCATGCCCCAAAGGGTTAAGGCAGTGCTAGAAAATAATGGTGCCCACACAAAATGTTTTGGGCCCAATTTGGACATTTTCACTTAGGGGTGTACTTACTTTTGTTTCCAGCGGTTTAGACATTAATGGCTGTGTGTTGAGTTATTTTGAGGGGACAGCAAATTTACACTGTTATACAAGCTGTACACTCACTACTTTACATTGTAGCAAAGTGTAATTTCTTCAGTGTTGTCACATGAAAAGATATAATAAAATATTTACAAAAATGTGAGGGGTGTACTCACTTTTGTGAGATACTGTAAGTAGAACTAAAGGCAAAGCTTTTTTTTTTTAGATAGTTTAAGGTAGGGTTACAACCCCTGTCAGTTTTTTTGCCCTCTATGTCCCATTGGGGGGATTACTCTTCACTTCCCATCCCATAGCACAGGAAGTGAGAGAAAACGTGGGGGAATCCATGATTGTCACCAGGGTTACCAGAACTAATATACTCATTGGAAGATTTCCGCTCTATTAATGTTTGGGGAGGACCCAAACTATGGGATTTTCTTTCACTTTTTGGTGATTTTGGTACATGACAGAAAAGAGGGCTAATATCCCTAGAGGAGGCATAGACAGTAATAAAACCTGAAAGGCATTCTAATCCTCCTCCACTCACTCCACTGCCTTTAGTTAAACTTTAACTTTTAACAGCATATATTTAATTTTGCCATAAAGAAAAATGCATACATTTTGCAAATACAATTTTTTTTTATTATTGAAAATTATTATTTTTTCATTAAATTGAAAATTCACTTTAGAATCAATTCACTTAAGACTAGCATCCACAACAGTGCCAACATAAAAATCCATATTTTTATATCAGTTATAGCTGTCAAAAAGTTCTACCACACAGCATGGTATTGCAGCGCAGTTCAGTAAATTTTGCATGCCATTGCACCGAAATGGCATGACATGCAATATGTAACTCCTGAGAATAGAAAGCTTAAAGTATTCCTGTCATGGGGGAAATAAGAAGGTTGCCATTGTTGTTCTCCTAAACATGTAAGTTGTCTTGTTTTGTCTGTCTCCAATACTAACCTAGAACAAGTCATTAAATCTTTCTTATGTTCATCTAAATCTGGGTCCAGGTCAATTACTCAAGAATTCTATTAATCCAATGCATCTGAAAGATAGCCAGTCAATCGGCATCTTTAGAAGAAGAGGTCAGCCATTTCAGTCCATTTATTTCTCAAGGTTAAGATCATTCTAAATGAAAAGATTTAAAGCTCTAGCAGAAAGGCTCCTTATCTACACCAAAAATCATGCTCATAAGACATTCACATCTAATGCCATGACAGGGACTGCAAAGAATTCAGTTCAACCAGTTCAACCAACTATAAATATACCAAGTCCATAACATTTTCTAAAATTCTCTATTCTTCTAAATAATAAGGTTACATTTCTAGTTTTAAGCCATCTCAGCCTTAAGAAGTTGTCCAGAATAATTCCTTTGCTTTGAGTATTTTTATTGCTTTCTATCCATCTTTTTCAAAATGTGAATATGTCGATACGAGCTTTGTTTCTTGTACAAGCTGGCTTCAATCATTTTCATTGCAGTATATATAAATAGGGTGCAGTGTTACCATGTGATACCCTTTTTATATGTGCACATCTGAAATTGTAGAAAAGGTTCCTCTTTAGGATATAGCAGCTCCTTAGATTGTGTGAACAATCGTGCTATGTAGGAGTTGCAACTTCTTTTTTTATATATACAAATTAACCATGTTTCTATTTTCTATCATGTTACCATGGAATAACAACAAGATTGTGTCACTAGTATCTTCCCTAGGCTTTGTGTATAAAGAATTGCTTACTGATGTGATGTATATACCAGGGACGTGCAGTGAGGTAAGTGGCTGGTGAGGCACTGGCTAGTATTAGAGCCAGATACACACAGGTTACATATGTTGTGAACGTTAGAGAGAGAGAGCGCAATAATTCTAGCGCTAGACCTCCTCTGTAATTCTAAACATGTAGCCTGTGAAAAAATTTAAAGCGTCACCTATGGAGATTTTTAAGTACTAAAGTTTGGCGCCATCCCATAAGTGTGCACAATTTTAAAGCGTGACATGTTAGGTATCTATTTATTCGGCGTAACATCATCTTTCAAAGTATACAAAAAATCGGGCTAACTTTAGTGTTTTTTATTTATTATTTATGAAACAGTTTCTTTAAAAAAAAACGCGTTTTAAAACAAATTTGCTGTGCAAATGCCGTGTAACATAAAAAGTTGCAGCGACCACCATTTTATTCCTTATAGTGTCTGCTAAAACAATATACAGTATCTTACAAAAGTGAGTAGACCCCTCACATTTTTGTAAATATTTTATTATATCTTTTCATGTGACAACACTGAAGAAATGACACTTTGCTACAATATAAAGTAGTGAGTGTACAGCTTGAATAACAGTGTAAATTTGCTGTCCCCTCAAAATAACTCGACACACAGCCATTAATGTCTAAACCGCTGGCAACAAAAGTGAGTACACCCCTAAGTCAAAATGTCCAAATTGGGCCCAAAGTGTCAATATTTTGTGTGGCCACCATTATTTTGCAGCACTGCCTTAACCCTCTTGGGCATGGAGTTCACCAGAGCTTCACAGGTTGCCACTGGAGTCCTCTTCCACCCCTACCATTATGACATCACGGAGCTGGTGGATGTTAGAAACCTTGCGCTCCTCCACCTTCAGTTTGAGGATGTCCCACAGATGCTCGATAGGGTTTAGGTCTGGAGACATGCTTGGCCAGTCCATCAACTTTACCCTCAGCTTCTTTAGTAAGGCAGTGGTTGTCTTGGAGGTGTGTTTGGGGTCATTATCATGTTGGAATACTGTGCTGCGGCCCAGTCTCCAAAGGAAAGGGATCATGCTCTGCTTCAGTATGTCACAGTACATGTTGCCATTCATGGTTCCCTCAATGAACTGTAGCTCCCCAGTGCTGGCAGCACTCATGCAGCTCTAGACCATGACACTCCCACCACCATGCTTGACTGAATTCAAGACACACCAGTAACCAGCATAAGAGAGTGATAGCACCAAATTTACCACACCTGCTCCCAATTCACACCTGAGACCTTGTAACGTTTGGGGGTTCTGAGTAATTTTCTAGCAAAAAAATGATTTATGCATGTAGGAGAGAAGTGCCAGAATTGGCCTGGGTGCAAAGGGTTAATAACCATAAGTAAGCAATATACAAATAATTATTATATTTTTTTTTAAGGTAATTTACTATATTTTCAAAATCTGCCCTCAAGCAGGTGGCTTAACCTCCCTGGCTGTATGATTATTTAAGATTTTTGATGCTGAAAGCGGTAAAATTATTTTGCACGGAAATTTGGCGTTTTATATTGTAGGCCTGTAATTCTTAGGAATAACTCACTTAAATCTGTTCAAACGAGAGTCTAGTAGATATCCCGGGTATGATAAAGTTTGAAAAATGAAATAAAAAATTATAATATGATAAACAACTATAAATAATTCTAAGAAATAATAATATAATAATAATAAAAATTATTCAATAATGTAATCAAATCAAAAACACTGAAATTTGCTCAGTTGCAGAATTGTCACTGTTATTACTTTTGGTTTTTGATGAAAATTTCCCCACAAATCACTATCGCTCAATTCTGCAAGTGATTCTAATTTATTTAATGTTTTCTAGCTGGTCTAAAAGCACTTTTGATGTAAACTGACATTTTTTGGTTGCTATGGACAATCACCAGTTTCCAGGCAGAAAGAATAGTATTTATAATATAAAACTGCATGCAAGACACTGGGCAGATCACTAGGGACAAAGGGGATGTGTAATTATTTGATACAGTACTGTAATCTGTAAGATTACAGTATACGATATCTATACTGTGTTTTTTACTTTTTGAATTTGGCGCCGAACTCCGTCCCCGCGCGTTGCAGCGCTCGCAGGGAACGGAGCTCAGCACTGTGAATGAAGTGAGACACGGCGGCTCGCAGATCACAGTGGGGAGACATCGCAGGATCCGGGGGACAAGGTAAGTAACCTCTAGATAGATCCTGTGATGCGATCCCGAGTCTGGCTCGGGGTTACCGCTTTTGGTACTGAAAATCCACCCTGAGCCAGACTTGGGAATACCGCCAGGGTGGTTAACGGACAAATTACTGAAGTTTGAAGTTATAACTTCAAAAAGTAATTTCACAGTAAATAGATAAATAATAGATGATTATGTTATTACATGTAGCATAATAATATATGATTTAGCTTGATTAAAACAGTACCTTTTCAGCAGTAGTAGATTCTCATTCTCCCTCTTTAACTGTGTGAGAAAAACATGGGATTATGGGTAAATCTTATACCCATAAACCCATGTTTTTTTCCTTTCAGTTAAGAGGGCTGGGCTGGAAGGGAGCATGTGTCTTTTAGACACATGCCCCCTTCTACGACACTGCAGTGAGAGGAGAGCCTCTACTGCAGCATTTTTATTGGACAGCTGGGGCCAATGGTACTTTACCATTGGTCCAATGTTCCAAGCTGTCCATTGAGCTCAGTGCCTCTGACTTGAAAGTGCACTTGGAAGTGCAGTCGCTGTAAATCTGAGGGGGACATGCAAGGAAAATAAAAAAACAGCATTTAAGCTTGTACATGATTGGATGATAAAATCAGCAGAGCTTCCCCTCATTTCAGATCTTCCCCTCAGATCCAAAGTGACTGCAATTCCAAGTGCACTTCCAAGTGCACTTGCAGTGCACTTGTAGTGCAAAGTGGATTTGCCTTTAGTAACTCAACCCCACTGTGAGCTCCTCCTCTCAGTTTGCTGAAAACAAAGTATGCTAGCTTGTGTTTAAACTGGCCACTCTATATGTACACCGTAAAAAATATTGTGCTCTGTCTACTCAAAAGAATTGAGGCAACTATTTGCATCAGCTTTTTAGGTACTGTCAACTAAACGTATTTTTGTCTGACTCATTAGACTTTTCATGTTTTCAACTTTAGGGGTTATTTACGAAAAGGCAAATCCAGTTTGCACTACAAGTGCAAACTGCACTTGGAAGTGCAGTCACTGTAGATCCGAGGGGGACATGCAAGGAAAATAAAAAACAGCATTTTAGCTTGCACATGATTGGATAATAAAATCAGCAGAATTTACCCTCATTTCAGATCTACAGCGACTGCACTTCTAGTAGCACAGGGTAGAACATGCAAACTGCAGGCAGGTAGTGATGTGGTTGGGATTCAAACCAGCGACCCTTTTTCTGTTAGGTGAAAGTGCTAACCACTACACCACTGTGCTGCCCTTTTACTTAGTTACTTACTTAGTCTTAAGTAATAACAACTTGTAACTTACTATTTTTTTTTTAAGTTGGTAAAACTTATTTTCCAAATGTATTTGATATATAATATTAAATTAAAAAAGAAGCTGAGCTAACAATACTGAATAAGTGAAATAATAAAAACACTTAAAAAGCATAAAAAATCATAATAGTGAACATAGTCCGATGAACAGTATAAAATAACTTAGTTGAAATAATAAGTGAAAAAATCTCGAATGACACCACAACAAACGTGTGCACCTCCACCACACAGGGTGCGTGCTTACCAGAAGGCAAGCAATATACGCTTGCGGCTATCAACCCAGGCAGGGCCTTTATCTTGGAAGTGTGGAAATGTCAGCTCACAGGAGAGTACTTGAATGTTGCAAACAGGATATACACCAGGACCCAGTATACCTTGATCTCCCCAATGTTCATAAGCATACATCAGACACGTATACCCAGAAATAAAAAAGGCTCTCCATAGTGTAAATCAGGTAATACACTGATAGTTTTAATAAATAATTGCACTTACATAGAAAGCTTTAAAACAAAGCACTGTATAAAAAAACCAGCCTGCTCACGAACACCTCTCAGGTGTTCACGAACACCTCTCACCTCTACGCGATGACGTCAGCACGTCACTCCTCCCGGTGCACGTTTCTTCACAATCTGACATCGTCCAGGGGCACAGGTGACACACAGACACATCACAATTTAAAGTATAGGAAGAACCATGCCTCGCTCTGAGTCATAGGCAGCGGAACTCCATCATCCATATTGGAGTCTGGAAGGTTATCCCAATAACCTCTAGATTGTATCCATATTAAAAATACAAGAAGGGGAAGACCCTTGCAAAATAATAAAAAACTAGAAAGTATATTAACCAGTCCCTATTTCCAAATAACTATATAAATTCACTAGAAACGTCTAATAAGAACTGGTTATTAATGAATGTGTTATCATGGTCATGAGCTATACCAATTAGGGTATAAGGGAAACTCTGACCAAGATAAATTGATGAAAAATCTGTGAATTATCACTATTTCCTAAAACTTATTACTTAAAAAAAGGGGGGGGGGGGGGTTATCAAAGAAAACACTCAACATTAACATTTCCCTTCTATCCATACATATGACTTCCTCCAGAGTATTTTTCAAAGAATCCTTGGAGTAACCTTTCTTTACAAATCTACTGGTAAGCACATCTGCCTGTATCAGAAATTCATCTTTACTGGTGCAGTTGCATTTGAGCCGCATATACTTGCTCTTGGGCACGGCTCTGAGCCATGGGCCATAATGACAACTATTGACAGGAATATAAGAATTCCTGTCGGTACTTTTAAAGAAAGTAGAGGGGACAAATTCCCCCACTCCTACTGAAATTTTGAGATATTTGATATATGTTTGAAGGTTCTTATTTAAAAATAATACAATTATATGTTTTTTTTTTAAATTGATCAGTATCATGAAACAGGCTTTTAAAACAAATTAACATTTATTATTTTTTAAAAGTGTTACACATGTAATATTATTAAAGCAGCATCAAATGTAAATGTAAACATTTTTAAAAAAAGTAAAAAATGCCTCTTTCTCAGCTGACAAATCAAACTGAAACACACACATTTATATACAGTATATCTGTATATACAGTATATCTTTAAAGAACATAGAATACAGAATGTATTAACTTTTTTAAGCCTTTTAGGAAAGTAATTTGCACTTTAACCACTTCAGCCCTGGAAGGTTTTGCCCTCTTAATGATCAGGCCATTTTCTGCAATACTGCACTGCGTCGCTTTAACTGACAATTGCGCAGCTGTGCAACACTGTACCCAAACAAAATTGACATCCTATTGTTCCCACAAATAAAGCTTTCTTTTGGTGGTATTTGATCACCTCTGTGGTTTTTATATTTTGCACTATAAACAAAAAAAGACCAACAATTTTGAAAAAAAAATATTTTTTTTTTACTTTCTGCTATAATACATATCCAAAAATAAAAATCTATAAAAAGAACTAATTTCTTCATCGGTTTAGGCAGATCTATACTCTTCTACATATTTTTGGTAAAAAAAAAAAAAAAAACGCAATAGGCGTATATTGATTGGTTTGTGCAAAAGTTATCGCGTCTACAAACTATGGGATAGATTTAGGGACTTTTATTTTTTTTTTTTTATTGTTTTTACTGGTAATGGTGGCGATCTGTGATCTTTAGCGGGACTGCGACATTGCGGTGGACAAATCTGACCCCAAATTACACTTTTTGGGGACCATTGACATTATTACATTGATCAGTGCTATAAAAATGCAGTAGCCAATGTATAAATGACACTGGCAGGGAAGGGATTAACACTAGGGGATGATCAAGGGGTTAAGTGTGTTCCCTGGCTGTGTTCTAACTGTAAGGGGGATGGGCTGCCAGGGACATGACAGAGATAGCTGTTCCCGATCACTGGGAACAGAAGATCTCTGACATGTTATCTGCCAGAACGGGGAATCGCCTTGTTTAAATAGGCAGTTCCCCGTTCTATCTCTGTACACTGCGATTGTAGGTCGCCGCCGGACATCGATTCCGCCTGACCCGCGGGTGTGCGCGTTCCCGCTATCTCCTGTGCAAAGACCAACATACACCTACGGCGGTTTGCGCAGGAGAGCCGACCTGCCACAGTATAATGATGGTGGCTGGTCAGCAAGTGGTTAAAGTGTGAACCTTTGAAGATAGATTCATCCAGCTCTAAAAAGATCTTCTGAAAAACTTCAAAGGTGCATTTTAGGTTTTCAGGGTAGTTCAGGCTAAAAGCATAAACAGAAAGTTTGTTTTTGTGGTACAAATCAGCACAAACAAATTGTATAATTGTTTTTAAAATGTAATAACGTGGTGCAAAGTGGGAGAGGTTTCATCAACTATAATGCGCAATATCTCTGAAACCAAACCAGCACATACGTTAGTTTTTGCAGCACAAATTGGACCAGATGCAGTGCACACGAATGCTATCTTTGTTTTTAAATTTTAATGACATTGTTTGCAAGGTGGCCGGGCTTTATGTTACATTATCTGAATTTGAATTCCAATATCTCAAAAACCAAATCGGCTGAAACATTCATTTTTGTGGCACAAAATAGTTTTTAGGCTTAACAGCTGGCGGTCGCTCACCCTGAATGTTGGTTGGACTCTGCCGCATGCAGTAAGCATAAACTTTGCGTGCTCACAAGTGAGTTGTCTCAATAGGTGTATACAACGAACGTATGTCCATTTATTATAAATATATTCATCTGCAAATAAAATAAACATTTTGGATGGTATGTTAAGCAACATTTAAAGCATGCGAACGATAATTTGTTCAATGTTCACTCTTACCTTTCAATGGCATTGCATGGCTTTATAGTGACTTGGAAAAAATCTTGTCACTGGTGGCGCTCTTTTGTCCTGATGGGTCTCAAACGTATGGGAACTGCCTTGTGCAGGCTTTTAAAGTTCCAAAAGACGTCAAACTATAAATATATTGAATTAAAATATATATTGAATTAAAATATACAGCATCAAAACTCGTGCGGTTGCACATTTGGCAAATATATGAGTCCCGCAATTTCAGTCAAATGAAAAGATTATTTTTTAAGTAAATGTAACTCAATTAGAATATGGAAATGCACATACCTTAAAAGTTTTGTATAGATTACTCAATATTATACATTATTTTTGGAAACGTAAAATGTGTGTTTTAAGAACTAATGAAAATTAAGTAAGGTACTTAAAATATCAAAGTAAATGAATTAACATTTATTTTTATGTTGAAAATGATACATTTTTATGTTAAAATTACAAGCTAACAGAATAATTTTTATCAGTGTAGCTTTTGACAGGCTGCACAAGAAGCCCTGTATCTCCAGAACCATAGGTAACAGGAGCCCCAAATTGACCAGTGGTGGGGTAGGACTTTGGTTACCTATCCCCCAAATTTGGTGTCTCTGTGAAGCTTGATCGTTTCTTTTTTTTTGTTTTTTTTATGCTCATAGCAGGTGAGGCTCTGCCTCCCCTGTCTGCACGTCCCTGGTATACATACTGGGGTTGATTTTTTAAAGGCAAATAGGCTGTTCACTTTGCAAGGAATTTTTAATTTAGGAAAATGAAATATTTATTTTTTCAAGTACCCAACTACATGCAAGGAAATGACTGGATGATGGAAGTCAATAGAGCATCACCTCATTCAATAAGCAGAGTAAACAGTCTATTTGCCTTTAGTAAATCAACACCACATATCTTATGGCTTTTGTTGAAGAGACATGCTGGAAAACCAGTATCCGACCAGCAGCCAATCAGCGCTGGCCAATGACTTTGAGTGCTGATCAGTGTGTTCTGGCAGGGGGCAGTCCTCATGTCAAATACAATTGCACAGTGGAGGAGATTGCCAAACTAACATTGCATAGTTAATACAGCAACCTCTCAGGTTTTTTTTTCCTTCAGCCCGCTGTGTTGCATGAAAAAACAAAAAAAAACAAAAACGTGTGTACTAGGCTTAATCCTCACTGCCAAAAACAATATCCTGTACTGATGTATCACTATGCCACACCCCTAAATAAGCATATTCTGCAACTTTCCTTAAATACAAACAGGAGCAGGCAGTTGAGTAAAGCATGGTTAGACTATAAAGCTAAATGATACGGCCGGATATTGCTGAGGTATACCTCACAATGCTTGTTGACTCAATACTTATTGGTATGTGAGTCCACACACCCTGGTAAGCGTGCCAATTTCATTATATGGTGGTGGGCTGCACAACTTAGGGCAAAATGAATACTCTACTGTGCCTGCACACAGGTGTCTTTTCCTTCTACTTCAAGGATTTCATTTCCATGGTGGACTATTTGAATGATCATATATTCATGTGTTTAAAGTGCTACTGATTTTAGCACGGTTTTTTCATCATTCATTTTATCCTATTTTGGTTGGTGGACTTTATATTTTGACATTTTCAATTTTTGCATTACTTCATTGGCGCAATTGGCATCTTGATTAATTCACTATTTGATTTTATATGCTATTTACCTTTATATATACACATAGCATTGAGCGCTACACTATTATATATCCGTTACATGTTTGCACTATATGTCTAGTGAGTGTTAGCTGCTATCCACAGCCTCTGAGCGCAGTTTTCATTCATTTTTTCATTCATTCATTCGTTTTTTCTTTTAGGCTATAAAGCTGCCTTCCCAGATAAAATTCCTAGGTCATCTCATGGTAGGATTGCCACTTGTTACAGATGGTAGAATTTAATTAAAACTTGAAATAAGAGGTGGCTACAATGGATGACATCCTGCTGAAAATTCTAGTTGCCAGCTGCATGTGTTCCCTAAACTTTGAGTTATTAAATGTTGGAATGCAATGTTAATTTGTATTTTGTGCAACAACTACATCAACCAGTAGATGGCAAGTTTGTAGCTGCATCTATGGTTACACTCTATACCTTTTCTCTGTATAATAAAGTTCCTGTTTTCCTGTTTGCAGTTAAGCAGCAATGCCCATGTGGACTGTTTTGTAGGGCTATATTCAGAATTTCTAACAGGTTATGGGCCAAGGCATAGCTCAGACACCCACCCAAACACCCAGAGAATAGCTGAGAACACAGTCACGGCTCAGTCAGTGCAAGATACAGCAACAGAAAGAAGACTGCAAGAGAATAAAAAAAATGGCCAGTAACAAAACTGCAACAAAGCTTTCATTTGCAAATCTGACAAACCAGAACTACCAGTCTTGGAAATTCAGGATGAAAATACTGCTAATAAGAGAAAGTACATGGAAATGTATAAATTAAGTCAGGACAGAACGCCCTTCAAATGAGTGGATAGAAGAAGGTCAGAAAGCTCATGGCACAATCTTTTTTAGCATAGAAGATAATCAAATCATACATATATGTAACTGTGAAACTGCTAAAGAAATGTCGGAAAGATTACAAAAGGTGCACAAAAGAGCTAATCTCATCAATAAACTGTATTTGATTAGAAAGCTATACCAAACAAAGCTGATGAAAGTCCAGGATATGCAGGATTACATAAAGCCCACCTTGGAAATGGTTGAACGCCTGAGAGGTATAGGAGAAGAAATAAGAGATTTTCATGTCTCAGCACTATTGCCCAACGGTTTTACAGAAAGTTATGAAGCACTTCTCACAGCACTTGATGCACATCCGGATGATGAACTGACATTGGAATATGTTAACCGATTGCCAATCAGATTGGCTCGGCTGCGCAAATCGCTGTAGCTGTACGTTGACTCGTACGCGGCGATCTGTGGACATGCGCGATTGGCCAGCGAGGGAGCCAATCAACGGGTCCAGCGGACGCGATGTCCGCTGGCCGCTCGTGACCGTTCCCCGCAGTGACAGAATGGGGATCTGCCAAAGTAAACAAGGAAGATCTCCGTTCTGACAGGGGATCACACACAGATCGTGTCTTTCTGTTATGCAGGAAGACGGATCTGTGTGTTGTCCAGGCAGCCCATCCCCTACATGGTTAGAAACACAATGAGGGATCACAGTTAACCCCTGGATCGCCCCTGATGTTAACCCCTTTACTGCCAGTGCCATTAGTACAATGTCAGTGCATATTTTTCACTGTAATAATGTCACTGGTTTCCAAAAAAGTGTCAAAAATGTCAGTTAGGTGTCCATTCTGTCGGCCGCAATGTCGCAGTCCCGCTAAAAATTGCTGATCACCGCCATTACTAGTAAAAAAAAAGAAATAATAAAAATGACATAAATCTATCCCTTATTTTGTAGACACTATAACTTTTGCGCAAACCAATCAATATACGCTTTTTGGGAAATATGTAACAGAATACAAATTGGCCTAAATTGATTAAGAAATTCGATTTTTAAAATTTTTTTATTGAGTGTGTTTTATAGCAGAAATTGTCAGTCTTTTTTTGTTTATAGCGTAAAAAATAAAAACCGCATAGGTGATCAAATACCACCAAAAGAAAGCTCTATTTGTGGGAAAAAAAAGGACTTCAATTTTATTTGGGTACAGCGTTGCACGACTGCGCACTTGTCAGCTAAAGTAACTCAGTGCCATATCGCAAAAAATGACCTGGTCATTAAGGGGGCAAATCCTTCCAGGGCTGAAGTGGTTAAGGACAAGCTTGTAGATGAATATAAGCGTAAAACATAAAGCATTAATAGTGATGGTGCTTCTGTCACAGAATCAGCTTTAAAGATGAAAAATAGAAATAAAAACAGTAACATGCAACAAGAAACACATGAATGTTTTGTGTGCACGGAACAAGGTCATTTACAGTGCCTTGCAAAAGTATTCACCCCCATTGGCATTTTTTGTTTTTTGTTGCCTCACAACCTGGAATTAACATGGATTGTTTGAGGATTTGCATAA
The DNA here is from genome assembly GCF_042186555.1 of Aquarana catesbeiana. Taxonomy (NCBI): domain Eukaryota; kingdom Metazoa; phylum Chordata; class Amphibia; order Anura; family Ranidae; genus Aquarana; species Aquarana catesbeiana. The sequence goes on from NC_133324.1 coordinate 798,409,543, forward strand.
TTTAATTTACAGAATATGTCCACAACTTTGAAGATGTGTTTTTTTTTTATTGTGAAGCAAACAACAAATAGGACAAAATAACAGAAAAATTCAATGTGCATAACTATTCACCCCCCTAAAGTCAATACTTTGTAGAGCCACCTTTTGCGGCTATCACAGCTCCAAGTCGCTTTGGATAAGTCTCTATGAGCTTGCCACATCTTACCACTGGGATTTTTGCCCATTTCTCCTTGCAAAACTGCTCCAACTCCTTCAAGTTGGATGGTTTGCACTTGTAAACAGCAATCTTTAAGTCTGACCACGGATTTTCTATTAAATTGAGGTCTGGGCTTTGACTAGGCCATTCCAACACATTTACATGTTTCCCCATAAACCACTCAAGTGTTGCTTTAGCAGTGTGTTTGGGGTCATTGTCCTGCTGGAAGGTGAACTCCTAGTCCCCAGGTTTTGCTCAAGAATATCCCTGTATTTAGCACCATCCATCTTTCCTTCAACTCCGACCAGTTTCCCAGTCCCGACTGCTGAAAAATGGTGTTCTTTGGGTGATGTGATGTGTTGGGTTTGATGGTAAAAAGTTCAATTTTAGTCTCATCAGACCAGAGCACCTTCCTCAATACATTTTGGGAGTCTCCCACATGCCTTTTCGCAAACTCAAAACGTGCCATTTTGTTTTTTGCTGAAAGTAATGGCTTTCTTCTGGCCACTCTGCCATAAAGCCCAACTCTATGGAGCGTACGGCTTATTGTCGTCTTATGTACAGATATTCCAGTCTCTGCTGTGGAACTCTGCAGCTCCTCCAGGGTTACTTTAGGTCTCTGTGCTGCCTCTCTGATTAATGTCCTCCTTGCCCGGTCCGTGAGTTTTGGTGTGCGGTCGTCTCTCGGCAGGTTTGCTGTTGTGCCATGTTCTTTCCATTTGGTTATGATAGATTTGATGGTGCTCCTGGGGATCATCAAAGATTTGGATTTTTTTTTATAACCTAACCCTGACTTGTACTTCTTAGCAACATTGTCCCTTACTTGTTTGGAGAGTTCCTTGGTCTTCATGGCAGTGTTTGGTTAGTGGTGCCTCTTGCTTAGGTGTTGCAGACTCTGGGGCCTTTCAAAAAGGTGTTTATATGTAATGACAGATCATATGACACTTAGATTGGACATCATTTCACTAATTATGTTCTAAAGGTAATTGGTTGCACCAGAGCTTTTAATGGGCTTCATAACAAAGGGGGTGAATACATACGCACATGCCAATTATCATTTTTTTATTTCTGAAAAATAGTTTTAAGTATATATTTTTCTAATTTTACTTCACCAACTTAGACTATTGTGTTCAGATCCATCACATACAGTCAGGTCCATAAATATTGGGATTTTACCAAAATAGGTAAAAAGCCAAGGGGGGTGAATGCTTTTGCAAGGCACTGTAAAAGCAGATTGCAAAATCTGGAAAGCTAAAATGTAAAAACAAACTAAACTACAAAAGGCCAAAAGAGTGGAGGAAGAAACTGATTTAGCTTCAGATAATGAATGTTTTTCGATTCAAATCCAAAAGCACTTCATCTTTGCATGCATGGTGTGTTGATTTAGTAGCTATGATTCACATGACAAATGACAAAAATTTCTTTATTCACATTGACCAGAGTAAAACAGAAAACAATCACCACAGCCAATGGGTAAATAATGGATTGAGAAGGAATAGGAGACAGTTTGTCCTATTTCCCAGAGTTAGATACCTGTAAAAAATGTCCCTGCTCTTGAAACTAATCTTTTGTCAGTGAAGAAGATCACAAAACAAGGCAATGTAGTGACCTTCCAAGATGACAGTTGTGCCATCACAAAAGGGAATATCTTACTCTACAGATGAACTGTATCAGCTGAACTGCAATGAGATGGTTAATACTGCCACGGGTGGAAAAACATTCAAACGGCCAGATTCATGGGATGAGATGTGATGACTTCAAACTCATAAGAAACAAAAGTATATCAGATACTTTGACAAAACCACTTACAAGAAATGGATTTATAGAACTGAGATCCAAAATGGGACTAATATAAGGAGTAGTTGTTGAGTGGGGGTGTTGGAAAACAATGTTCATTTGTATTTTGTGCAACAATTATGTCAACCATTAGATGGCAGTGTTTACAAGTTTGTAGCTGCTCTATGGTTAAACACTATATCTTTTCTCTGAATAATAAAGTTCCTGTTTTCCTGTTTGCAGTTAAGCAGCAAAGCCCATGTGGACTGTGCACTGTCTGTTCTGTGGGGCTATATACAGAATTTCTAACACTGAACCGGAGTATGCTCTTAGTGATATCAGAGTTAAGTCAACTCTTTGTGCTTGTTCTGGGTCTGTGACTCACAATATAGTAAAGTCTTTAAAGATCTGTAAGCCAGAAACCTAGAATCAGCCCCGCAGCCTGTGTCATTTCTACAGGTTTCCTTTACAGGTGATGCTGTATGTGGCCATATAGGGTGTCTTGTTCACATTTTTGACAAGACAAACAATTCTATCATTTTTTGTCCATCTCCGAGTTCATTGGCCACTGTCTGGGTTAGTTCAGAGATTGGTGAAGATCCTATCAAAATGAAATGATTGTCAATGCAGATTTCAGAAAGCCTAGCTATCCCTTTTCACCAGTTATGCTAAGGTCTTATTCACATGGGCGTACCCACACCTGTGCAAAGAGCCATTTTTGCCTGCACAGGTGTTCTGTGCCTTTGCCTCCAAGCAGTCCCTGTTCTCTGCCCTAGTGTGGAGTTACTGGTCTTGAATCCACCCCTTTGCAGTTTTCTGCAGGCAGGCTGTGTAATGGGTGGACTTACAGCACACCTCACACAGCATTGATCTATGCACAGCACACATCCTCTGACTGTACTGTTGTCATTTCACTTTACTTTATTTTATTCAATAAAATGTTATTTAACCTTGGATTTGGACTGGAGACTGTTCATCCCTTTGTGCAATTGATATGGTCAGATGGTCCTTTTTTGCAGATTTTTTAGTGCACTGCATTTAGCTCTGCACGTCTTCCATACACTTCACTTGCAGATGTGTTAGCACCTGGCACCAGTCTTTGTATTTAAAAACAGAGATTGTCCATATGTTTACATACAATTACCACCAATCTGTCATGTTTAGGTCTAAAAAATGGAAAAGGACACAGACCTTTTTTTTTTTTTTTTTGCTGCAGACTTGGACAAACTTCATGCCAATTAGATGTAAACGGCGAAAGTCTGTTCACATCTGACCACCAATAGTAACATGAAGATTATGATGAGGATGTCCTGAAGAACTAACAGGCAGACCTGATGGGAACACCCGTGTGAAAGAGGCATAATTCACTAAAGCTTATTGCATGCGTTATGTTGGTCACGCGGTCGCTTAATGCATGCGATAATGAAACTGTTAATACACTATCGCGCGTATGCGGTATTTAACAGAGACACCAAAAATGTTTGGTAAATAACGCATAGAAAAGGCATTAAAGTCAATTCACCAAAGGAAATAAATGCATGCGGTAATTAAGTACTGTTCCAAGCTTGCGATATCTATGTGGTAACCATGGCAATGTCAGACCCCCCCCAGTGATTGGTTGGGGGGGTCATAGGTGAGAAAGTGCAAGCTGGAGGTGTGTGGAGTGTAAGAGGAGTGAGCAGTGTTATCTAGAGGCTGTCAGAGGATATCTTATTTAAATGGAGCCCTTTGCATCTAGTCTCCTGGAATTTAAGGCAATATAGAAGATGAGGAGGAGGAGGAGGAGAAGATGTCAAGTGGTAGTTTGGAAGCAAAGAACCTTCAAGGAGCACACACTTCTGGACCAATTCTCTGAAGCTGAGACTCTGCAAAAGTTCAGGTTATCTAAGCAACTGATGGAGCTTTATATCCAACTGATTGGGTACCTTGAGCCCTCTACACATAGAAGTCATGCCAAGTTGCTGGCAGCCTTACATTTTTGGAAAGGCATCATACAAGATGGTCATAGGTGAGATTGTGGGAATTTCCTGGTCCTCTTTTTCCCATCTCCTCACCCAAGTTCTAATTGGATTCCGTGAAATAGCACCAAAATACATCTTTTTCCCTAAATCTCGCCAGGAGTGGGATGAAAAAAAAAATTTCTACAGTATTGCCGGAATACCCAATGTGCTCGGTGCAATTGACTGTACCCATGCTGCCTTTTTTGAACCATCATTTAAGGAGCACATATACAGGAACAGGAAAGGTTACCGCTGCTTAAACATCCAGGTGGCATGTGATGCCAATCTGATCATGGTCACAGGATTTCAGGGATGTGTGTATGATGCACACAGCCAATCCCTAATCTATGAGAATTTCAAAGCTCAAAATTAGGGTTGCACCAATACCGATACTCTGATGCTAAATCTGTTACCTCCAGGAACGAAGAGGCGTCGCTCCCAGAAGTCATTGGGTGGAGAGAAAACAGAGGAAATTAACAACACGCTGGCAGGTAAGTTGGCTGGGGCAGGGGCACAGGGCGCAGCCGCTATGTTCCCAAGAGCAATGCCTGACCCATCAGGTTCAGAAACGGAAGTGACGTTGAGTTAGAACACTGCAATACCCATCATGGTACACCCTACACTCTTCCGCAGTAAGCCTGCAGTCAGAAGGAAGCAGCGGACATCTTGTTATACCCAGCCCAGATAGTGAAATTTCACTATCTGGGCAGGGTGTAACAAGATGTCCGCTGCCACCTTCTAACTGCAGGCTTACTGTGGCTGCGTGCAGGGTGTACAAAGATGGGCGTTGCAGTGTTCTAACGGAACGTCACTTTTGTTACCGAACCTGATGGGTCGCCGATTCTGATGGAACATCCGGCATTTGTCTTGCTAGCAGAATTGATGTCTGACTTTGACACAAATCCAGTTTCCAAATAATGCATCAAAAAGGGGAGAACGAGAGGGAAGTGGGACTTTATATGAAACACTTGGTTGCAGAGAGGTAATTAGGTGAAAAAGTGAAACGTTTTATTAATTGCCATCTAAAATAAACATCCATAGCATTTGATTACAACAGTAATAATATACATTGATAACTGGTATAAATTCATAAAAACAGTATCATGTAGAATGGCAATTAATCATCCTTCCAGAGTTCACCAATATGGTCATTGTAAAAACAATAATGCTCCGTAAAACTTGCAAAACCCATGGTCTTGTTGATCCTAATGAGAATATTGAATGTAAACTTGGTAATGTGGTAATGTTAATTGGAAGCAAGGCGTATGGCAGCTCTACGCGTTTCGTGGCTAGAGGGCCACTCGTCAGGAGCGAGCACATGATATATCTATGAATAAAGGATGAAGTATTATAATAGGGTAGGTAAGTACGGTAATGGGGTATAGAACCCTCAAATCAATTACCTGTTAATATTGGGTATAAGTATGGTTGTGGCGCGAAAGCGGGGTACCAAACCCTCCGGATAAATGCTCCCAACCGGGAGCCGCGGCGGACATATCGTCCAAGATACCCAGGTAAGCGTCGGCCAGAGCAGGCACAAGAAGGCAAGGCAACCTGGGGAGGAAATAGAGGGTGTGCCATGGTAAACTGGACAGGAATGAATGAGGGGAAAAAAGTGTGAATGGAGCCTAATGGAGGGCAGTGAGGAGAGTGAAAAAGCCGGCCACTGGGGCCTGAAGGTGGGTGTAAAGAGAAGAGAAATGGGGAAGGTGAATGATGGTGGTGACCACCAATCAAGAGTGAAACGTGCGGATCAGGGGGAGAAGTGAGAGTGGCAAGGTTTGGAAAGGGGGACAAGTGTGTGACTACCATGAAGGAGACAAGGAAAAAAGTGATAAGGATGGATGAATTACCTGGGTGAGGGTGGCTGAATGCAACAGCCGTGTGTAAAGTTCTGAAGAGAAACATGAAGGAAGCCATGACTACCGGCACCCGCCCTAGGGACGCCCATATAGGCGCCGGGACGATGACATCGCCGACGTCACGCCAGCGCAGCAGTGGGGGGGCGGGGAAGACCGGCGGTAGGAGGATTCCAGCAAGCGCTCGATCCTCCGACATCGGAAGTCCCCCATTCTGCCCGCGAGCGTGGTCACCACAAACATGGGCGGGCCCGCGCTGAGTAAGCGCCGCACGTCCAGTCTGGGATGCGCGACGTTGACGTGCAGTGACGGCGCCCGTACCTGTCCAAATACAGGGAAAGGGGCCGCCAGGCACGTCACGGCTCCCGGAAGTGGAGAACCAGCCGGCCAGCAGGCAATCCCGACTGGGTTCACACCACCTCCAGGACTGAACCCCACAACCATACTTATACCCAATATTAACAGGTAATTGATTTGAGGGTTCTATACCCCATTACCGTACTTACCTACCCTATTATAATACTTCATCCTTTATTCATAGATATATCATGTGCTCGCTCCTGACGAGTGGCCCTCTAGCCACGAAACGCGTAGAGGTGCCATACGTCTTACTTCCAATTAACATTACCACATTACCAAGTTTACATTCAATATTCTCATTAGGATCAACAAGACCATGGGTTTTGCAAGTTTTACGGAGCATTATTGTTTTTACAATGACCATATTGGTGAACTCTGGAAGGATGATTAATTGCCATTCTACATGATACTGTTTTTATGAATTTATACCAGTTATCAATGTATATTATTACTGTTGTAATCAAATGCTATGGATGTTTATTTTAGATGGCAATTAATAAAACGTTTCACTTTTTCACCTAATTACCTCTCTGCAACCAAGTGTTTCATATAAAGTCCCACTTCCCTCTCGTTCTCCCCTTTTTGATGCATGACAGGGATGGAAACTTGCAGCCTTACCAGGCTACAGTTTCATATAAAGTCCCGAGGGATGGAACAATGGTGCCTTACCAGACCATGTGTTCATTTAAAGTCCCTATCTATTTCCCTTCAACCCCATTTATTCAGTTTCCAAATAAGGTGCAGTAAGTAAGTCATACCAGATGGTCGCTGGTGAGATTCTGGGAATACCATTGTGCAGCATGTAATGCTTTTTTCCGAAATCATGCTTTAAAAAGAAAAAAAAATGTAGTTTCTTCTTTTTTTGATAGTGATGTCACTAATTAAACAGCACCCAGGATAGGGCAAGTAATGTGTAATTCTGCTTAAAAATTAAATCAAATTGGACAGCAGGACCAGCATAGGGCAATTGTGCAGCATGTAATGCTTTTTTTTTAACATTGTGCGATATGCTACCACATACTCGAATGCAGTAACATATTGCTTAGTGAATTGTGCCCTTTTGTGTGATACATTGTAAATGTTTTCTCTTTTTGAAGTATTTCCTATTGAATATATTGGATAAATAATTCTGAATTTTAAACTTTTATTAATTTAATTTAATTATTTAAGATGATTGAATTACTGTGACCAAATTTCCCACACTGCATCTTACATACAGCACTATGTTTTCTGCTACTTTCACTAAATGCATACTTTCTTAATTGTACATCATGAGACACAGAGCCATAGTAGTTACTATATGGGTTATATAGGCACCTTCAGGTTATGGACACTGGCACACCCTAGACAGGAAGTTTGACTCCCTATATAACCCCTCCCCTTACCAGGAGTACCTCAGTTTTTTCGCCAGTGTCTAAGGTTTTGGTCACGAGTAAAAATGTGCTGTGCTGAGCTCCCCTGGATCCTTGCTGGGGCAGGCCATGCACCCGGATCCATTCAAAGTGTCTTTTTAGGCCGGGCCTCGTGTCGGTAGAAACAAGGTTTTGCCCGTAGCGCTTCTCTTTTTAGAGAGCTGGACCCCGGGATCCAGTGCTTTGGTATTTTTAGCCATAAAGTTTCCTGGCGGGGTGCTTTACGGGTCCAGGCTGTGGATCCCGATAAAAAAGGGGCCTCAGTTCCTGAAGGTTTGTTAACGGAGCCCACCATGAGTAGGTGAAGATTGGGTCTGTTTGGTTTACCACAGAACCATGCAGTTGGATAAGGTAAGTGAGATTCCTAAGGAATTTTCTATTTCTTATGGGGGTTCTCCTTTAAGTAAATGTTTGTCATGCCTAAGGTCGCCACTGGGGGCTGTCAAGAGCACTTACCTATTCCATGCTGATCTTTCCCGTTCTGTGTCAGACAAGCTGTACGCTTCCTCCAGCCCTGGTCTCAGGTAGGAAAGGGGGGATTTTTCTTTCAGGATATCCCCCACCCCACCTATCAGTCGGTGGTATGCCGCACCACTCCCGCCGTCACCGCCATAACACGGCGGTTCTCTCCTCCAGTCCTCCTCCTCTCTTTTCATCCCAGCCCTCCCTGCATGCGATCCGGTCTGGATCAGAGCCCCGCTCGCGCGGGAAAGCAGGCTTTTTTTGAAAAAAGTGAAGGGGGCGCGGTGGGAGGTCGGAGGGAGGGGGCGTGGGCAGGCCTTAGCGGGGCATTGACTTTTTCAGACGTTTTCAATGCAAGGGCTCTGTAAGCTATAAGATACACCTTTGGCAGGTGCATTTAGCTGACGGAGGGACACAGAGCAGACGGGGGCATGTGAATGTGGTGACACAGGCATTCAAGGACACATTTACTTAACATCAGGCTGAGTTTTTAATAGCAGCGGCTGTTGCTGAACTATTACTCAGTGGTGGGTGCATTTTTGGTAGTACCTCTGCTTTTGTGCTTTGCACTATGGGTAGAAGAAGAGGTACAAATACCCCAAAGGATAAGGGCTCAAAGGGATCACCCTCAGGCTCTGAGGACCCTGGCTCTGCAACACCTTCCTCCCCTGAAAAGCCTAGGGAGGCTGGTCAGAATGAACCATTGGGGTTGTCAGGGGTTGCTACTGCTTGCAACAATACATCCCCTGAATATATGACTAAGCAGGATTTTTCCTCAGCCATAGTTGCATTAGAGGAAAGATTGGCGGCTTTAATCGCATCTTCACAAGGTGGAAGAAAGCGCAGGAGGTCCCCTGCCACCCGGGACCCTCATGTAGAGGAACAGGGGCAGGGGGAAAACGAGTTCTCCTCAGGGGACCATGAAGAGACTGATGACTCCTCTTCCAAGGATTCAGGTTGGGAAGAACCTTCTTTAGCTTCACAAGCTGAGAAACTGCCGGTGTAATTTCTAACTGAAGTGGTCCGTTCCACATTTAAACTACCCTTAACTGAGTCCACTGAAAAGTCCACTTCTTGTTTGGGTTCTCTAAAGCCTCCTCAGGCTTTACGTGCTTTTCCTGTCCATTCATTGCTGGAAGAGCTTGTATATTCTGAGTGGTATCACCCAGATAAGCAATTTTTTCCTTTCTAAGAAGTTCTCAACATTTTGTCCTATGGAGAAAAGATTTACAAAGATGTGGGGTATACAAGCAATGGATGCTGCTATTTCCTCTGTGAATAAAAAATTGACTTGTCCGGTTCACAATGTTCAAATGCTTAGGAATCCAACTGATAAGAAGTTGGAAATCCTGTTAAAAAATAATTTTTCTTTGGCAGCTTCAGCGGCTTAACCCACAATGGGAGCAATTGGGGTGTGTCAAGCCTTAAAATAGGTGCTCAAGGTTTTCCCTGAACAACAGGCCTAGGAGTTAGCTGAGCTACCAGGGGCTTTGATGTTTTTCAATTGACGCAATCAGGGATTCTATTCTTCAGACCTCGCCTTTTACGTTTGGGTTAGTACATATGCGTAGAATCTTATGGTTGAAAAATTGGTCAGCCGAAGCACCATGCAAAAAGCTTCTGGCTGGGTTTCCTTTCCATGGTGAAAGGCTGTTTAGGTACGAGTTGGACAAATATATCCAGAGGATATCAAATGGGATGAGTACCCTTTTGCCAGTTAAGAAAAGGAGTAAACGTCCTTCTTTTAAGCAGGCTCTTTCTCCAGTGCCAGGGGCATCAGTCTCCAGGCAGTTCGCAACGGCCTCCGCTGTCAGGTTCAAGAGGTAAAGCTCAAGGTCAACCCCAGGGACAAAAGAAATCCTGGGGTAGAAAACCTTCAAAGAACGCTAAGGCCTCCTTATGAAGAGGCGCCCCCGCTCACTCGAGTGGGGGGAAGACTTCTACAGTTCTCACGGGTCTGGCAGGAGGAGTTTCGAGACGGATGGATGGTCTCCACAGTAATTCTAGGCTACAAGCTGGAGTTCTGAGAGTTCCCGTCTCCTCGTTTTCTCATGTCAAATTACCCCAAAGATCCAGAGAAAGGGAATCCTTTCAAGCGTTAGCTCGACTCCTGTCACACAAGGTGATCAGGATGGTCCCCATGAAAGAACAGGGGTTGGGGTTTTATTCAAACCTTTTCACGGTGCTAAAACCAAATGGGGATGTCAGACCCATTCTGGATCTCAGAGACCTAAATTGGTTTCTGAATGTCCGCTCTTTTCGCATGGAATCAATTCGATCAGTAGTCTCCAGCCTACAAGAAGGAGAACTTCTGGCGTCAATCGACATCAAGGACGCATATCTACATGTGCCTATTTTCCCCGCTCATCAGAGATATCTGCGTTTCAAAGTAGAAAAGCTTCATTCTCAGTTTGTAGCTTTGCCTTTCAGTCTAGCTACTGCAACTTGGGTGTTTACAAAGGTCCTGGCTCCTTCTCTAGCCAGGTTAAGGGCCCAAGGTATAACGATTATGGCTTACCTAGACAATCTACTCTTGATAGACCAGTCGGTAGCCCACTTAAACCAAAGTATGGTCACCACAGTCAACTACCTGGAATACCTAGGTTGGGTTCTCAACCTAGAGAAATCTAGAGACTAGATTATTTGGGTCTGATCATAGATACAGCCCAAAAAAGGGTATTCTTGCCCCAGGGAAAGATCAGCGCCATAAAGGAACTGATTCAGGTAGTCAAAGGAAAAAAGAAGCCTTCTATTCGGTTTTGCATGAAGTTGTTGGGAAAGACCGTGGCTTCATTCAAGGCCATTCCTTATGCTCAGTTTCATTCAAGACTGCTGCAAAACAGTATCCTATCGGCTTGGAACAAGAAGGTCCAAGCTCTGGATTTGCCAATGTGTCTGTCGCCAAAGGTGCGCCGAAGCCTCAGTTGGTGGTTAAGAACCAAGAATCTGCAAAAGGGAAGATCCTTCCCACCAGTCACCTGGCAGGTGGTAACAACAGATGCCAGCCTTTTGAGTTGGGGAACAGTCCTGGAAGAGGCGACTGTCCAGGGGAAATGGTCGAGATCAGAAATGACCTTGCTCATCAATATTCTAGAGATTCGGGCAGTGCGCTTGGCCCTGAGGGCCTGGATGCTCAGGTTACGGAATTGCCCTATCAGGATCCAATCCGACAATGCCACAGCAGTGGCATATATCGATCACCAAGGGGGCACAAGAAGTTGTGCGGTCCAGAGAGAGGTGATTCTGACTTGGGCAAAAAACAATGTACCTTGCCTATCGGCAGTCTTCATTCTAGGAATAGAGAATTGTCAGGCGGACTACTTGAGTCGCCAGCAGTTGTTCCTGGGAGAATGGTCCCTTCACCCCGACATCTTCCGGGCTATATGCCAAAGATAGGGGATCTCGGACATAGACCTGTTTGCATCCAGGTTCAACAACAAGATAGACAACTTTGTATCAAGAACATGGGATCCACTTGCATACGGAACAGATGCATTGGTGACCCCGTGGCATCAGTTCTCTCTAATTTATGCATTCCCTCCTATTCTGCTGTTACCACGGCTTCTTCGCAGGATCAGGCAGGAAGGGAAGTCGGTGATCCTTGGGCCCCGGCGTGGCCCAGAAGATCTTGGTATTCAGAGATCATAAGGATGGCGGTAGGGGACCCGTGGACCCTACCACCACATCCAGACCTGCTCTCGCAGGGTCCGGTATTCCATCCTACCTTACAAATGCTAAATTTAACGGTTTGGCTATTGAGACCCACATTCTGAGGAAACGTGGGTTGTCAGGTTCAGTGATATCTACCTTGATTAATGCAAGGAAGCCGACCTCCAGAGCCATATATTATAGAGTCTGGAAGGCGTATGTTTCCTGGTGTGAATCCAGGGGTTGGCATCCCAGGAAGTATGTCATAGATAGAATCCTGGATTTTCTGCAGATGGGATTAGAGATGAAGCTGGCCTTGAATACTATCAAGGGCCAGGTCTTAGCCTTATCTGTCTTATTTCAACGACCACTTGCTTTGCATTCTTTGGTCCGTAACTTTATTCAGGGGGTAATACGGCTTAATCCTCCGGTTAGGACGCCCCTGAACCCTTGGGACTTGGTTCTGTCGGCTTTACAGAAACCACCTTTTGAGCCCATACAACATTCCTTTGGTCCTTTTGACAAGGAAACTAGTTTTTCTGGTAGCCATATCTTCTGCAAGAAGGGTATCAGTATTGGATGTTCTTTCTTGTAAAGAGCCATATTTAATTATTCACAAGGATAAGATTGTATTGCGTCCTCATCCTAATTTTCTACCGAAGGTAGTGTCAGGTTTTCATTTAAACCAGGATATTGTTCTACCTTCATTTTTCCCAGAACCCTGTTCTACGGATGAAAAGTCACTACATTCTCTTGATGTCGTGAGAGCTGTCAAGGTCTACTTAAGGGCGACTGCCCAGATTCGGAAAACTGATGTTTTGTTTGTGTTACTTGAAGGTCCTAAAAGAGAACAGGCGGCATCGAAATCTACTATTTCTAAATGGATTCGACAAATAATTGTTCAAGCTTATGGTTTAAAGAAGAAAATTCCACCTTTTCAAAGCAAAGCGCACACCACTAGGGCTGTTAGTGCTTCGTGGGCAGTGCATCATCAAGCCTCTATGGCTCAGGTCTGCAAGGCCGTAACTTGGTCTTCAGTTCATACATTTACCAGATTCTATCAGGTGGATGTAAAAAGGCATGAGGATATCGCATTTGGGCGCAGTGTGCTGCAGGCAGCAGTATAAGTCCTCTGGTCTCAGGGTGCCCTATTTTAGTTATATCTCTCTCCCCTCAGTTGGCATTGCTCTGGGACATCCCATATAGTAACTACTATGGGTCTGTGTCCCATGATGTACAATTAAGAAAATAGGATTTTTATAACAGCTTACCTGTAAAATCCTTTTCTTTGAAGTACATCACAGGACACAGAGGTCCTGCCCCTCTTCTGGCATACACGTTTATTGCTTTGCTACAAAACTGAGGTACTCCTGGTAAGGGGAGGGGTTATATAGGGAGTCAAACTTCCTGTCTAAGGTGTGCCAGTTCCATCCCTTGAAGGTGCCTATATAACCCATATTGTAACTACGATGGATCTGTGTCCCGTGATGTACTTCAAAGAAAAGGATTTTACAGGTAAGCTGTTATAAAAATCCTATTTTTTTGTTCAGTTATGTTTACTGACAGGTTCTCCAGTACAAAAACAGTAGGGGCAAAGTCCCCAAAATGGTGTTTTACATAACAGGGTGTACAAAAGAGTATCAGATGTCCCATATCAAAAAGAACATTACTGAATTTTTAGTAACAGGTTAAGCCGGGCATACATTAGTAGAATTTTGTTTGACATTTTTTCATTGCTGTAAGAACATCCTTTCATTTTTCTACTCAATAATGGGGTCAAACATTTGTTTTCAACCACAGTGATGAGAACATTTAAAGGAGCCCAATGGAAAATATTTCTCAAATCTACAAATTCCTAATAGTTTATGTGGTTTTCATTTGCTAACGTTCATTCATTCCATAATTGAAAGCTAAATGCAAACAAAATCTTGAACTACTTTCAAATGACATTCAAATGTACTGAGAATTTTCAAACAAATTGTTGTTTAAGATTCTACTAGTATAAACCCAGCTTCACAGTACAATGGAGAAAAGACAAATATTCAAAATATGATAAACTTACAAGAAGTTTCAACTGTTGCTGATGTTATCAATAAGACATCTAATTTTATATTTTGCATTAAAGTAAAGTAGCAGGGTTTGAATAATAGGGAAAATAGATAGGTAAGAAAAAGGAGCAGAAAGAGGGAGAGACGCTAGCGAGAAGATAGGTATGCAGGCAGGAGGTAGGGGATAGGAAAGAGGTGTGGAAAGTGCAGAGGGGTAATTTCCTCTCCTCCATGGGCCACGCAATTGTATCAACATCAAGGCTCAAAGCTCTTTGATTTGGTTGGGATTATTATTTTCAAAAACTTCTCTCATGGATGTCTGAAGAGATAGCTGATACTATGCTTCCATTCAAACAGGAATGAACTTCCAAGACCAGCCCAGTACTTTGTAAATCAAACTGTAGACTCAGAGTCTGTGGGCTTTTGGACGTGCCCACCAAATATGAAGTATTGTACCTTCCTATCCACAAGCTTGGAAATATAGTGGCAATAAATGGTGTATGCATTTAGCAATTCTAGAAGGCGTGATACTATTAGAAAAAATATTTTTTAATTGTGTTGTGTAGAAAAATCTTTGTATGAATTTTCTATAGCTAGTATGTTAAATAACATGTTTGCTTTGGCAGACCATATTTCCTCGCAGTCTTCCTCAGGTAGATGTATTCCAATTTCCTCCTCACAACAGAGCATGTAATGCATTTATGATGGTACATTTTTGATTGCAACTTCTGCTGCTACAAGATTTTCCTTTATAAATTCTATGTTAACTTCTATACATCCATGTTCAGCACAGCACATGTATACATATAGTACATGGATTATGATGACTATGATGAAATCCTGATTGTGTAATGGGCTGTAATTATGTGATGAAAAGGTCAACATATTTGAGCAATTGTAACTCAAAGTCACTTCAGAAGTCTTGACAAGTGAAGATATCAGTGATGTCTAATGCTTTGTGTATGGAGTCTGTAGAGCACTACAAAGTTAAAAGAAGACAACATTATGTAATACACTGCCCCTTAAAGTGAACTGCATCCCATACATGCAAACTGATAAATGTAAAGCATGATTTTTTAGACCATGGACAATTTGTTTAACGCAAACTTTAATTTGGAATGATTACTTTCAAATAGAACATTATGATATTTCCTCAATCAATAAACAGGAGGTAACTGTAATGCCCTGTACACACGGTCGGACATTGATCAGACATTCCGACAACAAAATCCATGGATTTTTTCCGACAGGTGTTGGCTCAAACTTGTCTTGCATACACACGGTCACACAAAGTTGTCGGAAAATCCGATCGTTCTGAACGCAGTGACGTAAAACACGTACGTCAGGACTATAAACGGGGCAGTAGCCAATAGCTGTCGTTTCTTAATTTATTCTGAGCATGCGTGGCACTTTGTGCGTCGGATTTGTGTACACACGATCGGAATTTCCGACAAAGGATTTTGTTGTCGGAAAATTTTATTGCAAGCTCTCAAACTTTGTGTGTCAGAAATTCCTATGGAAAATGTGTGATGGAGCCTACACACAGTCGGAATTTCCGACAACAAGGTCCTATCACACATTTTCCATCAGAAAATCCTATCATGTGTACAGGGCATTATAGAGCTCAAAACACATAGAAGATTTTCATATTTATGGCACCTCTGGTAGATATTAACCTTCAATATTAGCATGCATGTTAGTAGACTGATAACATAAAAAGCCAAAATACTTTTAAAATAATAGTCTTAGAAAAGTCTTATAAGGTTCTTTTATAGATGATACTCTACCTGCTTGCTTAGCATGATACATCTCATTGTATCCCAAAACATACTTTAGAGCAGGCTTTTTCAACCAGGGCTCCATAGAACTGTCTGAGCCCTTCCTTCTCAGAGCTCTGTGCTAAGCTGACGGTTAATTGCCAAAGACTCTTCCTTCCACGGTGACTTACCTGGTCTTCATTTCCAGCTCGTCAGCTAGAGCTGCTGGTTATATAAACTCCTTGGATCAGATCTTCTGTGCATTTGCCTTAGTCAACATATCCGGACTCTGCTGTGTTTTCCTGTGAAAGACTTTTGCTTGGCTGACTTGCCTTCTGGTTCCTGATCCTGTTTGCTGCACCCAACTTGGCTGAAATCTGGACTGGTTTCTCTGGCTTGTTCCGACTACCCGTCCTGGTTACCAAACTCTGGCTATGTTTTGACTAAGTTTGCTTTGTTTATACCATTTTACCATTTTATTAAATAGTGTGATTTTTACTGCACTTCTCTTTCGGTCTGATTCATGGTTCCTGATATTAGGTAAAGGCCATGAATTCAGAAGTTGCAGGCAATCCTCTTGTTGGTAATATTTTTTCTAGATTGGATGAGCAGTATGGCCGCATGGATCAGTTTGCCATAGCATTATGCACACTCCTGAATCACACTGCTCACCTGGAACCTCCCGCTGTGGCTGCTCTAGTACAACCTGTGTTGCAGGCCGTCCCTGCTGCTGCTCCGGTCTCGGTGCTGGCAACCGCCTTGAATATTACCTCTATAAGAGGTATGTCTAGTTCTGCTCTGCTTCCCCAGCGATTCGGGGGTGATCCAGTTCAATGGAGAGGGTTTCTCAACTAGGTTGAGATTTACTTGGAGATGCTGCTCCAAGCGTTTCCCACAGACAGAAGCAAAGTAGGCTTCATGATATCTTTGCTTTCTGAGAGAGAGCTTCGGCCTGGGCAAACCCTCTATGGGAGATGCCAAGACCCATTATCCAGAGTTACCTAGAGTTTGTGGCTTCCTTTAAGAGGGTATTTGACGTTCCCGCACGCTCCACGGCTGCTGCCAAAGGCCTACTGTCCGCCAAACAGGGTACGAGAACTGTTACCAATTACACCATTGAGTTCCGTACTCTGGCAGCAGAGGTTGCTTGTAATAATGAGTCTCTCGTGGCTGCTTTTTTCTCATGGTCTCTCAGATCACATCAAAGATGAGATAGCAGCCCAAAACATACCCACTGAGCTGGAGAAGTTGATCACGTTTGCCATCCTCATTGACTCCAGACTCCGAAAGAGAACCTCTTTTAAGGAGCAACTGCGGAAGCCTCCTGTACGTTTGCCTCCGAGCTTTGCAGTCCCACCTTTGCCTCCCTCACCTCCCATACCTCCTGGTACCAAGTCTGCCAGTGAGGTAGAATCCATGCATTTGGGCTTCACATGTCTCTCTGCGGATGAGAGGGCCTTTAGGAGAAGGGAGAGATTGTTCCTTTATTGTGGCCAGGCAGGCCTGTTTATAGATGGTGCCTTTGTGTCCAAGCTCCATTCCGCTGCATCTTCGTGCCACTCCACTTGTCATTGAGGCCATTGATGGAAGACCTTTACAGCCTGCCCATGTGACTCATGTTCCGTTGACCATGGCCGTAGAGGCTCTTCATCATGAGATAATCCAATTCCAAGTAATTTCCTCACCTCATTTCCAGGTTGTTATTGGTTATCCTTGGTTACAAAGGTCAAGCTGATAGTTTGCCTCCGCACTGGACTCTCGTGGTCGGGTCTACCCTTTGTCTGTCTTGGAGGACAGTGGCCGATGCACTTTCTCGAGGATTCATCCGCAGATCCTCGTCTCCTGCTGGTACTGGTTTCTTATTTGTAAAAAAGAAGAATTGAGAACTGAGACCTTGTATAGATTATAGGGGTCTCAATCTCTTCATGATTAAGAATGCGTATCTGATTCCTTTGATCAAGGGAGTAACGGTTTTTACGAAGCTTGATTTGCGTGGGGCATACAATCTCGTGAGGATCAAGGAGGGCGACGAATGGAAAACTGAGTTTAATACCAGAACTGGCCATTATGAATACCTAGTTATGCTGTTTGGTCTTTGCAAAGCTCTGGCAGTTTTCCAGGAATTTATCAATGATGTCCTCTGAGATTTGTTGCAGCTATGTGTGGTGGTTTATCTCAACGATATTCTCATATTTTCCAAGTCCCTAGAGAGCCATCACACGGTTGTACGCCGTGTGTTGCAGAGGTTAAGAGATAATAACCTGTATTGCAAATTGGAGAAGTGCGAGTTTCATTGTGAACAGGTTAAATTTCTGGGTTATGTCAACTCCACTGCTGGTTTTTTCATGGACCCAGAGAAACTTTTGGCAGTACTACAGTGGCTCCGACCCGTGGGTTTACAACCATTGCAGTGTTTTCTTGGCTTTGCCAATTTATTATCAGAAGTTTATTTGTAACTTCTTGTCTCTGGTCAGATCCCTGACCGATATGACCAGAAAGGATGGCAACCCACAGAATTGGTCTCCAGACTCTATTAATGCCTTTGAGAGTCTCAAGGCTGCCTTTGCTTCTGCTCCTGTGTTGGTACATCCTGATCATACGGTACCATTCATCCTTGAGGTTGATGCATCTGAGACTGGAGGTGCCATACTGTCTCAACGTCCTACCTCTGAGAACGCTATGCATCCTTGTGGCTACTTTTCCAAGAAGTTATCTCCTGCTGAATGCAATTATGAGATTGGGAACAGAGAGTTGTTAGCAATCATTTTAGCCCTTAAAGAATGGAGGCATCTCCTCGAAGGTAGTACGGTGCTGGTTCTTATTCTGACTGACCATAAGAATCTCACATTCTTGTTTTAAGCTAAACATCTCTCTCCCAGAAGGGCGCGATGGGCTCTTTTCTTGTCAAGTTTCAATTACATAGTCTCATTCTTACCCGGTACTAAGAATGTAAGGGCTGATGATTTGTCGCAACAGTTTTCCTCCACTTCCAAGATGGAGTCGGTTCCTGTGATTCCTCCCGGTCATATACTGGATACGGTTCGCACCAGTCTCACTTCTCCTTTGGGTGACAAAATTATTGCCGCTCAGATCCATTCTCCTCCTAAAAAAACTTGTGATTGCTGCTTTGTCCCTGAAAGTCTCCGTACTGCCGTGCTCCAGACTTACCATTCTCCCAAGACTGCTGACCACCCACAGAATCAACTCTTTTGTTTTCCCAACAATTCTGGTGGCCTAGTCTACGTGCTGATGTAGCTGCCTTCGTAGCTGCTTGTTCCGTGTGTACTCAGTAAGAAACCACGACATCTTCCAGTGGGCCTCCTACAACCCATACCCAATGGAGAGAGGCCTTGGACCCGCCTGTCAATGGATTTCATTGTGGAGTTACCCAACTCTCAGGGCAACACAGTTATCCTTATGGTGGTTGACCGGTTCTCGAAAATGTCTCATTGTATTCCACTTAAGAAGTTGCCTACATCTAAAGAACTGGCTTCCATTTTTGCTCGAGAAATCTTTCGCTTACATGGGCTATCCAAGGTGATCGTCTCGAACAGGGGTAGCCAGTTTGTGTTCAGGTTTTGGCGAGCCTTGTGTGCACAGTTGGGAATTCAGCTTTCTTTCTCCTCTGCATATCACCCGCAGTCCAATGGGGCCGCAGAACGAGCCAACCAGCCCTTGGAACAGTTTTTATGTTGCTACATTTCTGATCACCATAACAACTGGTTAGACCTCTTACCTTGGGCGGAGTTTGCTCACAATAGTGCCGTCAATTCCGCTTCCCGATTGTCTCCATTCATTTCCAACCATCCATGTTGCCTGACTCTTTTGTTCTTCAAAGAATTCCTGCATTAGAGGAGCATTTCCGTGATCTTCATTCCACTTGGGTGCATGTCCAAGAGTCCTTGCAACGTGCCAGTGAGAGGTACAGACTCCATGCTGACTGCAGACGCCTACCTGTGTCTTCCTACCAGGTTGGGGGGAGGGTCTGGCTGTCATCTCGTAACCTCTGACGTTCCCTCACTGAAACTGGCACCATGGTTTATTGGGCCTTTCCATATTCTCCATAGGATCAAATCAGTGGCTTGCGCATTAGACCTTCCTTCTAACATGTGTATTTTGAATGCTTTCCATGTCTCCTTATTAAAACCTTTGGTGTGCAACCGTTTCACCACCACGGTACCACGTCTTCGCCTGGTTCAGGTTGAGAACCATGAAGAGTATGAGATACAATCAATCATTGACTCTCGTAGGTGCCACGGATGCATACAGTACCTGGTTCATTGGAAAGGGTATGATCCGGAGGAACGCTCTTGGGTCTCATCCTTGTACGTACATGGTTTCTGTGCTTTCCATAGACCTTTTCCCCTCAAACCCGGTGGTCTTCTGAGTGGAAGGGGTCCTTGAGGAGGGCGTACTGTCATGGCTGGGCTCTCAGCCCACCCTTCTCATTGCTCAGGTTGCTTAGCTATCGGTTAGTTGCCAGCACTCATTGTTCCACAGCAGCTCACCTGATGATCATTTCCTGCTCGTCAGTCCAGCCTACAGCCAGCCCCTTCTGGCTATTTAAACTACCTGGTTCATTCCTTACGTGCCTTCGCCTTGCTCAAACATATCTGGAGACTCTCTGCTGTGTTCCTGTTGAAGACTTGCCTGGCTGATGTCCCTTCTGGTTCCTGATCCTGTCTGCTGCCTCTGACTACGCTACTCTCTGGCTTCCTGATTTACTGGCTTGTTCTGACTACCGGCTTTGGCTACCGTATCCTGGCTATGTTTTGACTGTTTACTATTTGTACCATTTTTACCATTATATTAAA
This sequence comes from Aquarana catesbeiana, assembly GCF_042186555.1. Taxonomy (NCBI): domain Eukaryota; kingdom Metazoa; phylum Chordata; class Amphibia; order Anura; family Ranidae; genus Aquarana; species Aquarana catesbeiana. The sequence continues at coordinate 798,429,875 of NC_133324.1, forward strand.
AGGTGTGATTTTAACTGTATTTTCCGTCATCGTCTGATTCATGGTTCCTGACAATATACATGAGGGTCTTCAAAAAGTTTCAGAATCTTTAACGGTGAGAACGGGAGGAGTAGTAATTGGTTGCGTTTGAGAGTGTCATGTGACTAGTTTGTCTAAAGTGATGTCATTTGTTTTTGAAATTCTTAATAAAAAGAGTTAAAAGTGCAGAAAGAACCCATATACACTCACCGGCCACTTTATTAGTTAAACCTTGTTAGTATTGGGTTGGACCCCCTTTTGCCTTCAGAACTGGCTTAATTCTTTGTGGCATAGATTCAACAAGTTGTTAGAAACATTCCTCAGAGATTTTGGTCCATATTGACATGCTAGCTTTACGCAATTTCTACAGATTTGTCAGCTGCACATCCATGTTGCGAATCTCCCGTTCCACCACATCCCAAAGGTGCTCTATTGGATTGAGATCTGGTGACTGTGCAGACCATTGGAGTACAGTGAACTCATTGTCATATTCAAGAAACCAGTTTGAGATGATTTGAGCTTTGTGACATTGGTGCATTTGGTGCATTATCCTGCTGGAGGTAGCCATCAGAAAATGGGTACACTGTAGTCATAAAGTGATAGACATGGTCACCAACAATAGTCAGGTAGGCCGTGGCATTTAAATGATGCTAAATAGGTACTAAGGGTCCTAAAGTGTGCCAAGAAAATATCTATCTAATACATTACACCACCACCAGTCTAAACTGTTGACACAAGGCAAGATGGATCCATGATTCCATGTTGTTTATGCCAAATTCTGACCCCACCATCTGAATATCGCAGCTGAAATGGAGACTAATCAGACCAGGCAATGCTTTTCCAATCTTCTATTGTTTAATTTTGGTGAGCCTGTGCGAACTGTAGCCTCAGTTTTCTGACCGGCTACTATCCCTTTGAGTATAGAGTGATATGCATACTTAAAGTCTTGATAATATTTTCTTGAAGAGGTCTCATTGCACTACAAGCCATGTGTAACTGATAGGTACTCTGTTCTATTTGTTCTATTTGTGCAGGTTAAATTAGGTTTATGTTTTTTTTTAGATAGCTACAAGTAATGTTCATACAGTGCTCTTTGTTTGGAAACTATGAGTGAAAGGATATATATTTCTGATATTGCAGCATTTTCTACCCTGCTACCAAACGAGCTAATGTCTGCTGATTACAGGTGTCCGTATGCTTACGGAAGCTGCTAACAGCTTTGTTTGGATTACTTGAACTGTCACTGTTAGTCTGATTACCTTCTTTAGTTTTTTGTGAGTAATGTGCTTCTGAGGCGGCTGTGTGTTTAAAATTAAAACTTTAATAAAAAAAGATTGGCTGCTTTAGAGGCTGCTCCCAGCTCAGTACAATGGCACGAGTTTGGTGGTAGTGCCCTAATACACATAACATCACACAATCATAAATTCACACAAGCATCCCTTGTCTTTTTAACACAGAAAACATTCTTGCATCACGCATATTAACAGCTACCAAACTAACCATTGCCAGAGCCCGGCAACTGCCTTCTAGGACTTTAGGGCAGTAAAAAACAGGCAAAATAAAATAAGAACAAATAAAACATTACAGGCAATTTTAAACAATTTCCATGAAAAACTCCTAAAATGTGGCAGTTGTGGATATCTTATTCTCATTTTTTTAATTTTTTGAATACTAGAAATATTCCTTCCCCAGAACCCTTCTTTTCTCATTTCTCCCAATGTCCTTCCCCTCAGACATTCTCACCCTCCCCCAAACTCTTTGCATCCTCTCTCCTTTTGGATTTTAATTCCTTATCCCTTCATAACTAACTTCACTTTAGCAACCTAATATGTTGTTAAAGTGAAGCTCTAGTCAAAACTTTATTTTATTTCACCCATTAAAAAAAATCTTTACAATGTCCACATTGGGAATATTTCCCCCTCATGTCCATAGTGCAAGGGTATATTTGTACAAGAAGAACACGGGCAGCAAATAAATATTTTCCTCATTGGGAAGATTTTCCTCCACTTCCTGCCCCATCTGCCGAAAATGTACTTTATTATGTAAGTCTTAAAGCAGAACTTTTCTGTTTCTGAGCATCAAACTGAAAACACTTTTTAATTCTTTTTTATTATAAAAAAAAAATCCCCTGTCTATTTATGTTTCCATACTTTTTCTTTTCTTTTGCCACCTCTGCTACAAATTCAGGGTCTTCGATATTTTCCTCCATAATATCCTTAAGTTAGGAACCTTCTGCCTCTGGTCCTGAACAGGTTCATGGGGATTAGAGGACATATAGCATTTATAGCCTCTGGAAACAAAAGGTTCTACATTTGCCAAAAGGTGAGTATGTATATTTGTTTTTTAGAATCCTGCACTTTTCTTTGAGATATTCACTGATCTTGAAAAAAAAAATACTCAACAAGATGACAGTGAAATCAGAACTTCTTATATAAGTGTGAATAAATTATATAGTGTGCTAATGTAGTGACTGCACTACACACAAAAGTCCACATTGAGCAGAATGATAAAATACAGTCCAATAAGGTTTGTGATCCAATGCATATGGGAAGAATTCCTGACATTACTGGGAACCTTGAAGTGAGTAAATAGAAGCAAACACCACCACCGTGAAAGAGGGAGGAGGCTTACCGGATGGTATTGACTTGGCGGGGCATATACCACCCAAGTCAACAAGGCTTGTTGGGTTCAAACCACCCAATGGGGGACAGCAGGTCCTGGAACTCGGTCAGTCGGTCAACCTTAAACGGTCATTGGATGTTAACTGAAGGCTTCAGGAGTTTCAAGAAATGTGGAAACTTATTGTCACTGGAAGGGTATCACGTAATAGAGAAAGGGAGCTGACATAGCGTGATACCGTTTAAAAAAGTTGTGATTTTATTAAAAATACAAATTCAACACTCACATTTGGTAGAAATGTATAAAGCATGTAAAAGCATGAAGGCAATGTTGACGGAAGGCGATGTTGACGGAAGGCGGTGTTGACGGAAGGTTCATCCGACGCGTTTCGACTGCACAGTCGTCATCTGGGGTGTGGACCCCCCGGAAAATATTGCTTAAATGAGAATAATGACCCCAGAGTTTACTTGACACCGGAAGTGATCTCAAATGACATCACTTCCTGTCTCCGTGTTTAGATCTTAAATACAAATAAGAAAGTGGTTTAAACACATAAATGGATTGTATGAATATAATACTGGCAATAGCCAGTGTTTCTGAATGGCATAACGGACTGTATTCTGAATGCATCATACATTAAAAGCTTAGTCCGTTAGCCAGGCCTCATTGTGAAGATGAGGCATGGTTCCCTGGCTGTCGTCTCAAAATCAGCAAGCCTCGTTGCGAAACTGAGGCTTGGATGAGTGACTTCCTCTCTGTGTATCATTACTTGGTGTGTTACAGCATTAGGTCCATCAACCAAGCCTCGCTGTGAAGTCGAGGCGTGGCTATATGGCTTCTATCCAAACCAAGCCTCGCTATGAGACTGAGGCGTGGATTAGTAACCTCCGCCTTGCACACCAACCAAGCCTCGCTCTGGAAGCGAGGCCCGGAAAAGCAATCATAACGTAAACAAAAAACATGACGGGCTTGTCACATAGTATATACAGGTCTCATGCCCGTCTGCAAATAGGTAAATGTAAGGAAAAAAAAGGGAACCAGAAAAAATCAGCCCGTCCCACATAGTGGAGATGGTAAAAAAAGAAAAAACAAAATCTATAGTACAGGAACCCGTATTGATAGAAAGGGTGCAATCCACTATATGAACACCGCTACAGCAAGGTCTGGGGTGTACACTGTGAGCAATCCCACAAGTGTAGACAGTATTATATGCTGCCCCCAATCTAAATCAAATATGGTAAAAATGATAATATACAATTTACAAATGGACATTAAAAAATGGGCATAAAAAAGACAAAAATCGTTCCGAGTATCGTGGCTATTAGGCTCTATTTATAAAAGAGTTAATGTCCCATTCCACGTTCATCCCCTGTGGGTGGTGAGTCTGTAATTCATAGATCCAGAAGGTTTCGAGTCTGGATACCCCTCTAGTTTTAGCTCCACCCTTCCATGGAGCGATGTATCTGTCTATAATGAGAAATTGAGTACCTTTTGGGACTCATGCATGGTGTTCTCGATAGTGATGGGGAACTGTATGTTTAATACTACCCAATTTTATTAAATTGATGTGTTCCGTGACTCTGGCGGTAAATGAACGAATGGTTCTACCGACATATTGCTTTCCACAATGGCAAGTCAATAGGTATACCACACTGGTTGTGGCACAAGCGCAGAATTGTTTAATGGTATAAACTTGGCCAGTTACAGTCGAATGGAATTCCTTAGTGGCTCTACGTCTACTAATGTTGTGTTGGCAGACAGAACACTTTTTACAAGGATAGTATCCTACCCAGTTGTGGAAGAATGTAGGCCTGATGGGGGGATTGATAATAGAAGGTGCAATCTTGTTTTTAAGTGAAGGTGCACCTCGATATAAACACCTTGGGTCTTTCAGATATAATGGGCCCAAGTACTCTATCGTTCTTCAAAGTTCCTCAGTGCCGTATAAAAATGTCCATGATCTGTGCTGTGTTGAGAACCCGGTAAGAAATGACCATTTGAAATTGTCGTTGCCCTCTCTTTGAGGTTTATCCACCATCAGTAGAGCTCGGTCAGTATTCAATACCGTAATAAGATCTCTATCGACATCAGCCTGATTATATCCTTTCTCAATGAATCTTTCTCTCAAGATGTTAGCTTGGGACCTAAAAGTGGAAATGTCAGTACAATTCCTGCGTAGACGCAGGAATTGGCTTTTAGGAACCAAACTCAGCCATGACTTGTGATGACAGCTGTCCATGGGTATAAACCCATTCCTGTCGGTAACCTTAAAGTGGGTACTCAATATAAATTGTTGCTCTGAACTTTCGATCACCAAATCCAAAAAATTAATCTTGGAAGGACTGGACTGCTAAGTCAGAACAATCCCGCGATCGTTACCATTGAGTGCCAAGAAAAATTCCTCCAATGATTCCGAAGTACCAGCCCATAGGAGGAGGACGTAGTCTATGATACCCTTCCTGTGACAATACGTTTCCACGTTTCTCGAAACTCCTGAAGACTTCAGTTAACATCCAATGATCGTTTAAGGTTGACCGAATGACCGAGTTCCAGGACCTGCTGTCCCCCATTGGGAGGTTTGAACCCAACAAGCCTTGTTGACTTGGGTGGTACACACCCCGCCAAGTCAATACCATCCGGTAAGCCTCCTCTCTCTTTCACGGTGGTGGTGTTTGCTTCTATTTCCTCACTTCAAGGTTCCCAGTAATGTCAGGAATTCTTCTCATGTGCATTGGATCACAAACCTAATTAGACTGTATTTTATCATTCTGCTCAATGTGGACTTTTGGGTGTAGTGCAGTCACTACATTAGCACACTATATAATTTATTTACACTTATTATGATTGGAGTTTGTGCTATTATGTCACTTACATGTTTGTATCACATATAATTCTATGTTATTATATCACTTATATGTTTATATTACATATAACTTTATCACCTTCCTTTTTTTTTGCAACCTTAGCGTTACACTTATTATACTTTATATAAATACTTTGCCTATGATTCAGAAAGCAATGAAGCCACTGGATATTATGACAGCCAGGATACTAGAAGAGGTCAGCAGTGGTGGCCTCAGGTTTTCTATAATTCATATGTATATTATATTTCAGAACAGACAGCTCTTGCAGCCCTGTTGTGTCTCTCAGGATGATATCATACTCTATGCACTGCCAACACAAGGCATATTTTGTTTTATACTCTGAGAAGAATCATGTGACAAGAATTTAGCCTGACAGCTCTAAGTGTAGTGGCAGTAGCTTGTTAGGAATACACACTAATCTGAGCCCCCACACAATTTGCAGATACTGTACCATGAAAAGCAGATCAAAGCCATGGAAAAATTCTAGGAAAATACACCTTTCTTTTAATAACAGCAGTGCTAAAACAAAATAGAGGACCATATTAAAGTAATTGTCTCACTCACCACAAGCATTTGAGAATATATGCATAATGCAACAGACCAAGACTGAAAAAATCAAGTTAACACAATTAGAACAGGTGAAATAAAATGTACCTACTTAAATTCTATTAGGAATATCAAGCTATAATGATTTACTGGCCTACCTAGCGTTTTCAGCTGGAGGCCTTACATTTCTGGATCAAGCATCCTTTTTCTGGCTCAGTGACCTCTCTCTAGGTGCTACTATGTCACTTGATGCATTAAATAGAAGAAACAGATTGGTGCTTGTGTCTGCTGTATCATGGTCGATTTTTACAATCTGTTCATAGCATCAGCACAGTGCCTGAACTATACTGTAATGACTAATCTTGGTGTCTGGGCTTCATTTTATTGCTGTTCTTGTTAGAACATGATTAACTCCAGTCCTTACAGATGCCTTTAATTAACCTCAAATTTTCTTTCCTAGACTTCATGCCTAGGGATAAGCCAAACTGCCCCAGGAAGTTCACATGACAAACCCCAACCCCATACCCCAACCCCATTTAAATCAAAGGGAGCACAATCTGTAAAAAAAAAAATTCCCATGTTCTTAGCTACTAGGCAAAGGGGTATCAAAAATAGTGTGGAGGAAAGAATATTACATCTATGTCCAACATTAGAAGAGTGAGGGGATGTGTGGTGGAAGTTTCCAATGGTGGGCATACCATACATTTTTTTGGCAGGGATTTTTTAATCCACATCATTAGATGTAAATGTTTTTTTGTTCAGCCCATGGACTGAACTATAAAAAGAACATTAATTGTATGCCCAACATTAGAAATGTGGCAGAAGCTCCTAAAGTTGACCATACACGTAAATGATTTTAGAGGCCTTAAAATGGTAAAACAGTTCAGGTCAAATCCCCCCCCCCAAAAAAAAATGACCCCTTTTGGAAAAGTAGACACCCCAAGGTATTTGCTGAGAGGCATGTTGAGTCCATGGTAGATTTTATTTTTTTTGCCACAAGTTCTTGGAAAAGGCCAAAAAAAAAAATATTTTACACAAAGTTTTCACTTTATGAGATATTTCTCACACATGCTATGGATATACATGGAATAACACCCCAAATACATTCTGCTATTTGTGAGTAAGAGGATACCACATGTGTGAGACTTTTTGGGAGCCTAGCCACGTATGGGGGCCCAAATTACCAACTTCAAGCTTTCAAAGGCCATTATTTTCTTATTTCACTTCCTGAAAATATAGTGTAGCGCTATATGTATATACGAATAATAATATATATAAACAATAAATGTGTCCTCAATGGAAAAAAATTTCCAACAACACTAGGTGAAAAAAATAGGCAATATTGACAGTGACTACAATGAATAAATGGTATAAATCTATGGTTTGAACATACATGTGTAACAAATCAAAAAATAATGTCCATAAAAATTAGATAATAATATTGGTAGTGATTAATGAGAAAAAAGGGGCCACCACCAGAAAGTCTCTAAGGGTTATGTGCTAGAAAAAAACTGATAATATAAAATGAGAAAAAATTAAATGGATAAATCCCGGGGTTTCTTCAAGGGCGAACTTGATCACTTCTGGTAAATGGATAACTAGATCGCAGAAAAGTGGAAGATCTAAATAGGCGGCAGAACCATCACCAAAGTTTCAGAGGAGGCTTACCGGAATCCGATGACCTGGAAAGACCTACGTCTTCCAGGTCAAAGAAAGCTTGTAGACCACCAGGTCTGGCGAGATGAATCATCAGATTATCCTCAGCTTCCAATTGGGGGTAGGTGTCTTGCTACAGCTTCAAACGTCCTCAGGACAATCCAACAGGCTCAATAGGTGTCACAAATATCATGCGAGAAAGAAAGGCTCACATGGCATAATAACGTTTAAAACATCAATTTATTAAAATAATAAATCAGAACACTCACTTGATGGGAGATCAAAAACAGCTCATATAAAATTGGTTGCGGTAATCGTAAGGGGTCCACCCGACATGTTTCGGCTACATAGCCTTCATCTGGGGTGTGGAGCCCCCCCACCTCACCGCAATTTAAACAGAGAATGACCCCCACTGGGAGTGTCACTGAACCGGAAGTGGCGCAATTGATGTCACTTCCTGGTTAATTAAATTAGTATGTTTCACTGTGAGAGTATATATAAATATAGGGGCAAAGGGCGGTATTTAAACCGCTAACATTAACAGGTGAAGTGTCTGAATAAAATATTAGAAAAGGGAGGTGGCCGCTTGATCGGCTTGTACAAAGACAAACCGAGTGCGCACCAAGCCTCGCTTTCACTCAGATCAAGGTGCATTGGACGAGGAGCCGTCCCGCTCCGCCCAATGCATCAGGCGTCCTGAGACGAGTGGGCGCGATGACGTTATCCGCCATATCGATGCGGCGTCAGTGCGCTCTACTCGGAAAACCAAGCCTCACTCCCAAAACGGAAACCACAGCACATCCAGTCCCGAGAACGAAGTCCTGATAGGCTGGGGAGGGGCAGGGAAGATCGTGACAATCTGGCACTCCATTAAAAGTGTCAGCAGAGATGAACAATAAGGGAAAAAGGTTTTAGATGTTGTCAAAACAGCCTGAAATGGCAAGACTAGTTATAATAATCGGAGCAATATACTTGACAAAGTGATAATTAAAAATAAAATTAATATTAATATTAATATGGATGTATTCGACTATCGTGCATCCAGAGTGGTTAACACAGAGGGTGTATTTATAGCCACCTCCAATGATTCCGAAATTGGAGGACTATTCCTAAGGTTAAAGAATGTCATGGTCTCTGAACTCCATCTCCAATGGGATCACAGAAGGGTAAGCCTCCTCTGAAACTTTGGTGATGGTTCTGCCGCCTATTTAGATCTTCCACTTTTCTGCGATCTAGTTATCCATTTACCAGAAGTGATCAAGTTCGCCCTTAAAGAAACCCCGGGATTTATCCATTTAATTTTTTCTCATTTTATATTATCAGTTTTTTTCTAGCACATAACCCTTAGAGACTTTCTGGTGGTGGCCCCTTTTTTCTCATTAATCACTACCAATATTATTATCTAATTTTTATGGACATTATTTTTTGATTTGTTACACATGTATGTTCAAACCATAGATTTATACCATTTATTCATTGTAGTCACTGTCAATATTGCCTATTTTTTTCACCTAGTGTTGTTGGAAATTTTTTTCCATTGAGGACACATTTATTGTTTATATATATTATTATTTGTATATACATATAGTGCTACATTATATTTTCTTGTTTCTTTTTACCTTTGCCTTTGTCTAGAGGTGTGTTAGCTGCTGGTTGTATATACTTTTTATTTTATTTTATTTTCAATACTGTTTGGCACAGCGCTGTACTTATTTCCATATTATTTCACTTTCTGACTTCCTATCACAGTTCTGAAATGTCAGGATAGTACAAACAACAACCCCCCAAATGACCCGTTTTTGGAAAGTAGTCTCTCCAATGTATGATACCTTTTATTAAAGATATTTTTATTTTCATTTTTAATTTTTTAAATGAAAAAAGAATGTGAATAGGCTCCCAAAAATTCTCACACATGTGGTATCTCCATACTCGGGAGCAGTAGCAAAATGAGTTTTGGGGTGTAATTCCACATATACCCATGGCATGTGTGAGAAATATCATATTAAAGTGACAACTTTTGTGGCAAAAACTAAAATCTTACATGGACTCAACATGTCTCTAGCAAAGGGTGTCTACTTTCCAAAAGGGGCATTTGTGTTTGTACTGCCCTGGCATTTTAGCACCTCAGAAAGCAAAAGCTTCCAGATGTAAATTCCAGTATATATACCATAGTTTGTAGACGCTATAATTTAATTCAAACCAATAAATATACACTTATTGAGATTTTTGCCAAAGACATGGGAGCAAATAATTAAAAAAAAACTCAGTGGTGATCATTTTTTTCACACATAAGAAAGCTCTATTTGTGTGAAAAATTGATAATACATTCATTTGCGTACAGTGATGCATGACGGAGCAATTGCCAGTTAAAGTAGCGCAGCACTGAATAGCAAAAAATGCTCGTCATGAAGGGGGTAAAACCTTCTGGAGGTCAAGTGGTTGACCTATTGTAGTGTTTTCAATTAGCCATATAAAGCTGGCCCCTAGACCAAATAAAAAAATCATCTAATTTTATATTAATTAAGAATGCAACAATAAACACATTTTAAAAGATCTACCATAAAATACTTATCAGCCTCCTGTACTACAGCACTAAAGCCAAAAGAACAAAGGTTGGCACCCTGACCCTTTCAGGGAACATGCTTACCAGGTTGAGAGCACAGTAACGTGCATATCCTCCTTCACTGCTGATAATCAGCAGTGTATTCTACATGAGAATTGAGAACCTGGATGTGCATTCTGCAAAGATTCACAAGACTATCTGAACAGAATAAAAATCATTGGCGGATAAACCAGTTGAATGTATTCCTTCAAAAAAATATATATATTTATCAATAAGGGTAAATTTAAATACAAGAGGATATACAAGAATATTTCAAATATATATTAACAATAAATAATAATAATTGATTATTTTTATTATTTAAATAACAATAAGTATACCATGCAGTCTTTTCCTGGAACCCTAAAATGTGATTTGAGCAAAAGATGTATATACGATAACCATTTCTTTGTATCCAACTAACAGAAATCTATGGGCCAGCTCTCTAGACACCATGTCTGACATGCTTTGGGAGCCTTTTCCATAAAATTTTCCTGGCAAATTTTTACAAGGTAGGTTGCTAGGTCTTTCCACAAATCTCCCCATATGCACAGACTTGGAACCAGCATACTAGGGGCAGTTTAGACAGGAACCAATTAACTTATCTGCATGGAACTCAAGTGTGGAAGGAAACTTGGGTACCTGGGGAAGAAAAAACACAAGCACAGGGAGAACGTGCAAACTCCATGCAGGAGCAGAGATTTTGCGGTGGTAATCAACATAGTAGTCAAAACTAGAGGTACTGGAATGTTTACCTTCAATAAACAGGGACCTCTAGAGTTCACATTTAAAATAAAGAAATACAGAGTAGATAGGTTATACTGTAATCTGATATTTCATAATTAATGATGATGATGACTTTAAAATGGACAGATTTTTTGTTAAAATAGTAAATGCACCAATATCGCTGCAGAAAAAAAAACAACCTCTTCTGTTTAATTAGAGTTGATTTATTTGCTTTGTCCCTAATTTTTAGACACATTTAAATTAAATTTACCAAATAAAGACCTATGTGATATACAGAATAGAATATACATATGCACATGAAAATTTCAAAGGGAGTTAGAGGGGATGGATACTGGATGTCAATTGGATTCTTTTCCATTTCAAAGAAAGGAGATGTATGTGTTCCCTGCCTTTGGTGATTTTAATAGCTCCTCATTATCGCCAGCCTTTCTACTAGTGTAGTACATTTTTAAGTATCATTTTATAAAACTGATTTCCTAAAGTGTTTATTGCATGTTGATATGATTTATTTGTTTAACACATGAGAGTAATATTAAAACTATAATATTTTGAGCTCACTTCACAATGCTTTAGAGCTAGACTCAGTGATAAGCAAATATTGTCTAAATATAGGACACTTGTATTAATTGAATTGTGTGTGCTTTGTGTATTTCCTTCAGATCTCTGCAGTAATCCAGTGTGAAACTTCTGGTGAAGCCTCTGTGCAAGAGCTTCCTATACTGATCTTGTATCCGCCCCTCTCCTGTACTTTTCTACAGACAACCTGTAGTGGATGGACCAGTTGGGCCCTTCCCACAGCTCTACTCTGTGTGCAGCACAGTGATGATGCCACCACTACTTTTACAAGGTGAATAACTGGGTTCGCAAAGGCATTTGTTGCACAAAAAGTGGATTTATATTCTTTATGGATATTAGGAATATATTTAAATGGACGTTTTTGTGCATGGAGTTCAGCTTTGACAACATGGATAAGAAGCTTTTTTCCAGTCATACTCAATTTTCAAATATCAATTGGAATAAAAATAGGTTTTTCGAAAATAAGACTCCTTATCTGGGCTAGCTTTGTGAATTAAGCTTTTATTTTTCTATACATATACCTTGTAGCATAGGTATATGTCTCAGTATATCTAAGTATGTCTCAGTATATCTAGAACCTTGATAGGTAAGAATTTTAGGGCCACTATGCATACAATTTCCTCCCACTGCGTGAATTTGTTTGAATTACAACCTCCACTTTAGCCCAAACAGGAGATTATCTTTCATTTACAGACAGAATGGGACTTTTATTCCCAAAATTCCTTCTAGAGAAAAAAAGCACATACAAGATCTTGGACTGAAGAGATAAAATCTGAGCTTAAGCCAATTCCCACCATCTCGTAAATCAGTGAAGGTCCATGTGCCAAATTCTCGTGAAACCCAGAGCAGATTGTTTTTCTCTGCACAGAACACCTTCTGTCCCCAACTCTGTGTAATCTCATTGGTAATGTGGCTTTTTGTCACACAAGCCAAGTCACTCTGCATGTAACTGAAAGCCATCAGAGCACAATGGTGCTGAAAGGCAGAGACAATATCCAGGATTCCACCAGTATTACTGATACGGGCAGATCTAGTAACTGAAAATCAGCACACACCTGGCTACAACAGCCTAATGTCTTTCCTAATGCTCAGTTACAATGTTTTAAAAAGACAAGACATGACAATGATAAAAATCACCCAAATATTTAAGCAACCTTGAAAAAAAATGCAGGTGGTTTTATTGGACTTCCCTGTGCACTTAGACTGTATCTATCAGGGCTTCCTATAAAAGGGTGGTCATAAATATTAGATGCCCGTTTTAGCTGAACTGAGTGACAGTGTCCTGTCTTAGTCTACCTGCAGACTGGGAGATACAATTGAACATGGCAGAACACCCTGTCCGCCTTATAAACTAAACAGGATAGGCTGTCATGTTTTCCAGACAAAGGAAGTGTTCAACAATAGTTGAAATGTGAATGAATCCAATTGCCCTCCAATTTCTCTGTTTCTCTCTATCTGTATGAACATGCAGAAACAAAAAGAATGACCAAAAGTAGACATTAGGAAAATGTTATCTGAGCTCCCAGATAATATTTTTGGAAGTCCCCAGTGCTGAAAGCTAGTGTGCATAATCTTGCTGACCAGCATGTTGAAAATTAAAGCAGAACTTTACCCATAACAACTTGATAAAAAATAATGTTCTTTAGCAAAGAACATACATTCCACATTAATAATTATTCTATCAAATGTATTAGTTTATTCATTTATTGTGTGAATTTCCTCCAACATTGCTCCTGTTTCTTCTTGCAGGGGGGCTGCCATTTTGCTGAAGCACAGAGCCCCTGAGCAGCAATAAATCTTTAGGTTGTCAGTAGATTGGCCTCTAGTGGCTCTGATTTTCAGCACTTTACACAGTGGAGAGCAACTGAGCATGTACACACACAGATCCCGGTTCTCGGTGTGTTATGAGCGAGCGCGGGAGCCTGGCAGTCAGTGAGTGCCCGCTAGTTACTCACATCGGCTTCAGGGGCGAGCAGCAGGCACGCGTGCCCCTAGTGTCCACAGGGTGAAGCGACGTTACATAACGTCATTTCGCACAGCCATGTCATTCTGCCGCAATAAAACTGTGGTGGCTGGTCGGCAAGTGGTTAACAATCTGACGCCTAAACCAAGGCACCCCCTAGCGGACCTTTCAGTAACTTCAAATGTCTGTATAATTGAATCTCTTAGGCCCCATTTTCACCTGCGCATTCAGGGAACACTCGCAGAGACATGTGCCAATAACATGCTACTTGCGCTTGTGGTGCCATCACTTCTTAATGGCATCCCAAACATGGCTAGCAGATGTGCATTTTGTCACGCAATAAAATGTTTGACAAACACTTGGTAAAAAAATGCTCCTACATTTTCCTGTACAAGAACAATACAGGTTACTCCTTGGGCACATAGAAAACAATTGTTTTCTATGTTCCCTGTTCACACTACAACACAAAGATGTATGGTGTGGAAATTTGTGTGAATATTAGTTTTTTTCTTTATAAAACAGTAAGAGCCTAAGTAGAAAAGTCTGCATCATGCCAACAAGCTACAGAGTGGAACCCTTGTACGTGAAAACAGTGATTACTTTGCAGAGTCCAAAACACCCCTTACTGATTCACAGTAAGAGCTCTCCAATCAGTTGGGGGGCATGAGCTTTGCTGAATGCTGAGTCTAAGTAAGAGGTATGTTGGACCTCTGCAGAAAGACCACTATTTGCACATAGACAGCAATGGTCTAAAACTGAAGCTACAGGCTGTTCTATTTAGACTTTGGCTGCTTTAGAAAGAAAACAAACTCTAATATAGTGAACAGCTTTTGTTTTTATATACCTGGAAAGTTCTTAGCTGACTTAAAGTGTTACTAAACCCACAACAGTAAAATCTGTCTGTACAGTATATGCAGAATAGCTTGCTTGTTATACTCACTGTGGAACTTAAGGGGTTAATCCTCTGTATTGTTTAAAAAGGCTCTTTGATCCTGTATGCACAGATCCTCCACCTCCTGCAGGGTCTCTCTGGGCATGGTCAGATAAAACAGAGTCAGAGTGGTCCCCTGCACATGTTCAGTTTGGTCTCTATTGCTGGAGAGAATATTTCCTTGTTGAGCTGGGCTTTTCAGGTCACATGATATTGACATCTCACACGTGGGCATGTATACAGATCCTAAATGACAGCCCAGTCCCTCCCTCCTCCTCCATGCCCAGTAACTTAAAAAGAGCACAGTGGGTGGGATGTCACATCTTGATTGATGGATGATCTGCCTCCCAAAACAGCATGAGGACACAGTCTGTAGTGGAAATCTCCTCCTACCCGAACACTCAGTACTCAGACAGACCCTGCAGTTTATCACGTGACCATGGTATACAGATCTGCCAAAAAGGTATATAGTGGCAGTATTTTAATGTAAAAAGAAGATTTATAAGCTGTTGGTACTGCGGAGGGGGGGGGGGGGGGGGGGGGGCACTCCAGGTTTACTTTCACCTCAAATAATTTGCTTGGGCCATAGTGGCCCAAATGAACTATTTATTTTACTAACTGATGTGGCTGCTGTCGGCACTGTCTAAACTGTATGTAGTATCAACCTTACTTGAATTTGTTAAAAAAATAACAAACAAAAATTCCCAGATTACTTATCAGCCAGCCTGCAACAAACCACATTGACCTTTTCTAACAGTTCATGTTAAAGCCAAGGTATGCCTTGAGAAAACCCACCCCTCTTCAAGGGTACAGGGATGCAAATGTGTGCAAACTAAACATCTGGTTTTGATGTGAACTGTTAGACAAGGTCAATTCAGTTTGTTGCAGGCTGGCTGCTAAGTACGCTGGGAATTTTTGTTTGATGTTTTTGACATGCGTCGTCCTTCCATCTGCTCCTTGTTGCAAAGGCCAGTTATAGGTTGGAGTGGTTGTCATGTGTTTCATTTGATTTTGCTCATTGACTCAGGTTAGGCTGCTCACTACAAACAAGGCTATCTTCCAGTAGGTACCCAGCAAGTTCCCAGAAGAAAAACATGCACCAATGGAAGGAATATTAGACCAAAGGATAAAAGAGTCCAAAACAATTTATTAGTTTATACTAAAAAAAACAGCCAACGCATTTCTGAGGTCAGAGAGATTCCCCCTTCATCTTGATTGCTCACGCAGATACTGCTAACCGGTAACTCTCTTGATCCAGCAATTAGCTTCCCTACACAGAATCACACAGTCAAGCTCTGAGTCCATTCAAAGTTCTTTGCTGAAGCCCTGATGAAGGATCCCCCGAAACACATTTTTTTTGTATAAACTGATAAAATAATTTGGACTCTTATCCTTTGTTCTGGTGTTCCTTTCATTGATGCATGTTTTTCTTCTCAATTTTGTTCCAACAGCAAACAGGAAATCCCCGTACTGCCGTTGGAAAACAGTGCATATTACTGAAGGTGCTGTATACTGATAGCCCTGATGCTATACACAGTTTATATAAGCGGCTTTATCAGTTAGTAAAGGACAAAAAAAACCTATGGAACAGCTTGAAGTGAAGGTAAAACTGGAGTACGGCTTTAGCTACCTGACAAATGGCATTTTATTTGGTTTCTTATAAACTTGTAAGCACGAACAGTAAAAATAAAATTCAGTATGAAATACAAACCCTGTGGCAAAATAAATCCAGCCTTTAACGTTAGTAAATGTTTTCATAAATTTGTGCTCTCTATTTTAATGTAATGCTTTTACAAGTAATTTACTAAGATAATGGACCTTTATAACCATTTGACACAGCAAACATTTAAGAAAAAGGTTAGGACTACTGAACCAAGCTAAAAAGTGAATACCATGCATATTTGCAACACACTGCCTGTTTCAAGCTTCTGTTAAGGTATTCTTGCAACTGAAATGCAGCCTACCATGCGAGATTCTAGACACTGAACTGTGGTTTAGTACAGAATTACAAAGGGATTTGAGAACAGCTTTTTGGGCCCCACACAGCACTACAAAGAAAGCTTATTGTACTGACATAGGAGGAGAAAAAGCACAGCAACATTACCAATTCAGAAAACTAGAAAATAATAGAAAATAAAGGTCATTTACAAATACAGTCATTTGTTGTTAAAACGATATAACTGTGTTCTGGATAGAGCAATTTCCATTCTAATTTTATCTTACACAATTTATACATAAGCTATAACTATAGTTTGCTGTTTTTTCTAGCAATTCACAGAGATGGTAACAGCGGTAGGGAAATGGAATATGTATGTTATAGAGGTACTTTTCATACACAGTCTATTGAAAGGAAACACCTAATGAATGCATTGTTTATAAGCTAATGTGTTGGTGTATCCACAGCTAGTCTTGTGTACCTGGGTTATTACGAAGTTTGGCTGAATTCTGGAAACAAGCCAGAAAACACTTACAGAGTATAACTTAAAGCGAGAATAAAGTCTTTTTTTGTTTGTTTGTTTTTTTAAATAACAAAACATGTTATACTTACCTGCTCTGTGCAATGGTTTTGCACAGAGCAGCCCGGATCCTCCTCTTCTCGGGTCCCTCGCCAGCGCTCCTGGCCCCTCCCTCCTGCAAGCAGCTTGCTGTGGGGGCACCCAAGCATGTGTGCTCCTGAGCCGTGGCTCTGCGTGTCCATTTACACACAGAGCCGCGGCTCAGCCCCTCCCCCTCGGTCTCCTGATTGGCTCAATGGCTGTGATTGACAGCAGCTCCCACTGCTGCCAAAAGCCAACCAGGAGTGCGAGTCCCCGGAACGGCAAGGTTCTCGTGGACATCACTGCATCGAGGGGGGCTCAGGTAAGTAATAGGGGGGCTGCTGCACACAGAAGGTTGTTTTACCTTCATGCATAGAAAATAAGAAGGTAAAAAAACTTTGTGCCTTTACTCTTACTTTAAATTACTATCTTACCTTAAATTTTACAGTGAACAAAACCTTTCTAAAAAGCAAGCAGGGATAAAGTAAAAATTGTTCCTATTATTTCAATAAAAACAGAGATTCCAGTTTGTATACATTTTCAAACATACTGTATGGGAAACTATACGTTAGCTTCAGGTACACCCAAAAACTTTGTGATATACTGTATATCTATGAATATATATAGAAAGTAAAGCTGCCCATAGACGGATCACAATTCAGCTGGTTCAGCATGGACTGGTTTAAAGAGGAAGTAAACCCTGATGGGTGTTATTTCCGCTTTTTTTCCCTGCAAAGGTAAAGCATAATGGGCTACTATTCATTGTATAGTAGACCATTATGTGACACTTACCTGCATGAGAAGCTCGCAATGTCCCCGTCTTCCTCGCTAGTAGTGAGCGTCCATTCTTCACCCCTCTTCCTTCCGGGGGCGCAAACTCCGGCTCTGTGACTGACCGGAGTCGCGTGACGGCATATGACGTCACTCCCGCGCATGCATGCGCGAGGTGCCTTTAACGGCATGACCCAAGCTAGAAACGGCACAGCGCGCCCTTTCTAACTCCGGCGCATGCGCAGAAGAAATCGCCCTAAGACGATTTGCAAATATATCCTAGACCATGCAGGTCTGGGAGATATTTCAAGCACCTACAGGAAAGCCTTAATCTAGGCTTACCTGTAAGTTAAAGTGGTTGTAAAGGGTTTACAACCAATTTAAATTTGACCCATCTATGGCTCCCACTCTACAGAAGTTGATACATGTATAATGATCCACTTCTGCTTAATGGGTCTGTTGAAAAATCTTTCTTGATCAGCTGGCTGCAGCTACTGAGCAATATACTCTGACAGAGGAGGAGTCCCGCTGTCAGAATACAATGGCACAGTGGGGAGGATTTCTCTATCCACCTTGCATGTGTGGATGGAGGCATCTATTTGTTTTTTTGTTATATGTTAGAATATGCCTGCTTGGGTTGGTGGAGGAACTGATACCCAGGGTGGCTGAGAGGACCTAGTTGGGTCTCTTACTGTTCTATGCCAGGAAATCCATCATCCTATGCTGGAAGCAACGGGCTCCTCCTTCTATTTGTCTATGGAAAACACTTGTAAATAATGTGGTACCCTTATACAAAGACACCTATGCACATAGAGGATAAAAATATGATAGAGTGTGGAATAACTGGTTGGCTGAACCCTCTACCGCTGCCTCTACTTGACGGCCTCCCTTGAGGATTCAAGTGGTCAGCCCTTTACAGCATAATGATTCATGTGGGTTGTTTCAATACCGGTATAGCCTTGGAGCATGAGCCATACCAGCTAAGTTATAATGGTCGCTTATGGTTCCTGTAAAATGTCTGACATCCCTCTGTAACAGCTCCCTGTGACCCCTGAGTGGGACCTTTCTGTGGTGCTGGAGCCAGGTGTTGGCTGTGCTGATGTACATTATGTTGTTTTGTGTGTTTATTACAGAAAAAATAAAAAGATTTTCCAAAAAAGGTGGGCTTTAACAACTCTTGAGATAAGGCGACTAATTTCTAGACACAATAAAGTATGGGACCATTCACTATAATTATCCAATGATATGAAAATTCTTGTTTACTTATTGCATCTGCACATGATCGGATAATTTTTACAAAGTTTCTTAACTACTTTTTGTAGCACCCTCTACCAATAGGTAGGTGCTAGTAATAGATTTTTTATTGGTTAGACTGTCAGCACAGGTAAATTTAGGCAGGTCTATGCTGCAAGCTAGGCCTGTCTGTTTTGATCTGGGGGCTGGGAGTGGTCAGAGTAGCAGTGGGTGTGGCCACCCGTGCTCTAGTTCTGAGGTGTCTGCCCTGCTTCCAGGGAGAATGTTCTGGAAGGGGGGCAGGGCCTAGGACTGGAGTGGCAGGCAGCTTGTGTGAAAGCCCTGACCAATCCCCAACTGGTATTGGTAGGGGGCGGGCCTCCTATATAACTTGAGATAACATGCCACTTGGGAGGATTGTCGGCTGAGTGAAGTGGAGGATGACATACTAGACAGCAGCAGGAGGGCATCCACATCTGGGGGGGGTGTACCGATCGCAGGAGGTGGCCCAGGGAGAATCTGTGAGGGAACTTTGCCTCTACACGGTCATTGGCAATGTCTTTATCATCACACAGTCATTGATAAAGAACTCCTGGATCAGAAAGGCAGGTGAAGCTGTCGGAACATATGGGCCAGTCAAGTTCTCCATCAAGGACTCAGGGTAGAGAGAGGTCGGTGAGTGTTACCACAGTGGAGGGCTGGATATGCCAGGAAGTCTGTGAGGAAACTTTGCTTCTACACGGTCATTAGCAAAGTCTTCAACATTTACATGGCGAATGATGGGGAGTCCTGGATCAGAGGAGAGACTGTGGGGATATGTGTCAAATCGATGTGGCCTGAGGGCACTAGATTTGCAAGCTGGGCTGGCTGGGAACAGTAGTCCACCATCCATCAAATGCTTTTAAACTACTAGGCTTCTGGGGAGAGGTGCTGCAGGCCTCTGGTCTAGTAGCAGCGAGCAACCAGAGCTGGCTTAAGGACTTATTCAGAGTGGGTCCTTCCTGCTCATAGAAGAAGATGTGACATTATTTTACTTCAAGATAAGTTTTGTGCAGGAGGAGAGAAGTTCTGAGAACATTACTCTTACACGGTCAAGAGTGGTGTCCTCATCCTTTACATGGTATTTGATAGGGAATTCTTGGAAGTAATACTCTGTGGGAGTTGAGTAGAGGAGGAGCAACAGTCTGCATGGTGATGCAGGAGGAAGATCATAGCAATTACAAATGCACATAATCTCTTCTGGCTCTAACAATGTGCTAACTTTTACAATCTTTAAAATATGATGGCAATTGAATTATTCTATGGGCATCCCATATACCCTTTTCCTCAACCAAGTTGTATCCCCTGTGGCAGTAGGACCCTGTGCTATCTGGAAGATTGCTGGTTTACGCCAGATTGTGGAGGGAAAGGTACGCTGATTGCACAGCTGTGTGCTGGGCTATTTAGTTGTGACCTGGCTATGGCTCAGGGTTCCACCCAACAGACATGAAGTCTGTGCATGGGAGTCAGGTATACTCCCATTCCTCTGAAAGGAGTCAGAGGCTGCAGGAGGCAGCCAGAGCATGCATGTCTGCAGGAGGCAGATGTACTTGGTGACAGAGCAGCAAGGCGCTGATCAGGAGTAAGTTAGGAGAGAGCTTAACTCTAGGAAACTCTTTTGGGTCTGAGGAGCAGACCTAAGGCCTAGGCTAAAGGCCTGAATCAGCTGTATGGCAAGAATGTAAGCCAAGAGGCTAAAGTATTGAGTGTGCAAGATACAGTAATGGTGGAACCCCCCGTTTGGGTACTGATGTCTTTGTGAACTTTTCCGTGCTTTTAAATAAAAGTGGGCTACCAGGCCCTTAAAAATACAGTTTTGTATTGGCGTACTAACTGGAAAACGCACCTACCGTTTGAGTCTGATAACCCCAATCTTACACCCCAATAAAACAAGAACAAAACCAGCAAAAGACTGTTCACTGTCTCTGCAAGTGATGTATGGGAGTCTGGCAGCGGGATGAATTGGTGCATTGTTTGTTACTAGTGGCAACTACACTGCTACATTTTGTAAATTGACCTAAAGATATCAACCACAAAGGAGAGGGGTGTATTATTTTTAATGGGTCATATGATTCAAAGACATTCTGGGAAGAAGGAGTAATGCATAGCCGCTGTGTAGTAAACAAACCCATGTATGGGTAAGTACGTAATGAGAAAATATAAATATAAAGTACTGTGCATATACTGTAATACATAATTGCAATATGTATTGATAACATTTACATTAGCGGATCTTTTCCAAATATTTTTCAGAGATAAAATTGAAAAGATGATACAGTATATGCTCTTTATTTTCTTATTAAAATATTAAAATCTTGGTAACGATGCTTGAAATGGGTTTACTTACTGTGTGCACTATTGTGTTTAGTTAATTTTGCAATTTCTTTAGCCAATTTACAAACTTATTTTACGGATAAATTTCCTAAATTGATGAAAGAGTTTGTAACCCCTCCCCACCCAAAAAAAAAAAAAAAAAGATTAAAAAAATATCCTGTTCTTTTTAAGCATTTCATATAGCACAGTGCTTGTGCTGTATTATTTGCCCCCCCTGTAACACCTGCAATACCTGGCTGATCCTGCCTGGCTATACCCTCCTCCATACGCTGACTCCGATATATCACGGCTGCTAAGCCCTGCTAATTCGTATGTGCCTCAGTCATCTGCAGGCTGCTATCTGTCTCCTCTGTGCTCTCTCCCCTCCCTCCCTGCCTGTCAGCTTGTGATAGTGCCTGCCCCCTCAAATTCTGCTGCTCAAATAACTTTAACATCTCCATACCATCCCCTCTGTGTTCTAATTCTGTGTCCCCCTGTTTAAGTGATTTATAAAAAAAAAAAAGTCTGCTATACCTCATTTCACAGCTCTTCTCAGCGATCACATAATCGACTGTCTCTCTCTCCTCTCCTGAGTGACGTCAGCGGGGTTATCTCGGCCCTGCCCACTGCATCTATCATACGGGCAGAGAAGAAAGTCAGCTGATCATGCGATCACTGAGAAGCGCTGTGAAATGAGATATAGCAGGCTTTTTTTTTTATAAATCACTCACACAGGGCACACAGGATTGGAACACAAAGGGGATGGTATGAAGATGTGAAAGTGGCTTAACCACTTTAAAAATCAATGCTTAGGGATAGTGAGGGTTGTAGATTGGAGCACAGTAGTTGTGACAATGGAATATGTAATGGTCCTGATCTGCTGCTGGTGAAGGTGAGATTGTGATAGGGCCAGAGCAGAGAAAAAAACATGTTCAAATACTTATGCAGCCTGGCTTTATACAACAATAACATAGCAATAGTTTTGTCTAAAATGCAGATGCCTGCTGGACAGTCTGGTGACATCATGAGTTCTTCCCTTTCTTGTCCGTTGGTGGTGGTGGTGGCAGGCAGGCCTTACAGCTGCAATAAAAGGCTCTCACCTAAAACCATATGGAGGCTAGTAAGTGCAACACTACTGTGAGTCCAAGCCAGCATGATGATGCACCCGCAGGAGATATGTCCCTGACAGCCTAAAAACAAAGGTAGTTGCTTGAATGATACTGACCTACATACAACAAGGATGAGATGCACTATCTATATCTAGATAGCATATATAGCTATATCTAGCATAAAAGCAGATTATTTTTTAGAGGGGGGTTAGGAGGAGGCAGAAGCAGATTGAAACTGAGTATTGCTGCGAAGGCTGATTTTTCTTTCTAACTGTGATGGACAATTTTCTTTCCAAAATTATGAAAGCTGGAGTTCTGCCTTAAAATAAAAAGATACGTGCCATTGGATCTTTTCCTTATATTTTATGTTAGAACAGTAAGAAATAATTGTGGATTGTATGAAGAGATCAGCAAGTGTCAATTGCTACTAGGGATGAGCCGAACACCGTTCGGTTCGCACCAGAACCTGCGAACGGACCGAAAATTCGCACGAACGTTAGAACCCCATTGACGTTTATGGGACTCAAACGTTCAAAATCAAAAGTGCTAATTTTAAACGCTAATTTGCATGGTATTGTCCTAAAAAGGGTTTGGGGACCCGGGTCCTGCCCCAGGGGACATGTATCAATGCAAAAAAACCTTTTAAAAACGGCCGTTTTTTTGGGAGCAGTGATTTTAATGATGCTTAAAATTTAAAAAAAAAAAAGTGAAATATTCCTTTAAATATCGTACCTGGGGGGTGTCTATAGTATGCCTGTAAAGTGGCGCGTGTTTCCCGTGCTTAGAACACGGGGGCGGGATCTTCCAGATTCAAATAAGCCCCCCACCTGCAGACCCCGACAACAAACGGCCAGGGTTGTCGGGAAGAGGCCCTTGTCCCCATCAACATGGGGACAAGGTGCTTTGGGGGGCATCCCAAAGCACCCTCTCCATGTTGAGGGCATGTGGCCTGGTATGGTTCTGAAGGGGGGGGGGGCGCTCGTTCGTCCCTCCCATCCTAACCACCAGGCTGCATGCTCAGATAAGGGTCTGGAATGGATTTTGGGGGGACCCCATAGAAAACATTTTTCACATGGTGTGGAGTTTCCCTTAAAATCCATACCATACCCAAAGGGCCTGGTATTGATTTTGGGGGGACCCCACGACAAATTTTGTTTAAAAATAGTTTTTGGGGTATTTTTTTCTTAATTTTAAGCCTAGAGAGAATTCGCATTTAGTTGACATATTTCATAGTTTACCTAGTCCACAAAAGAATTAATAGAGCCCTGAAATTCAGCATTGGAGCAGGGATTTTTTTTCTATTCCCCCCCCCCTTTCCCCAATTACACTTTCTACTCAAGGACTTGCATGTGTGCACAACCTAATACTTATGAATGCAACTAGATTTAATACATATTTGAAGGGATATGAATAGTTTGCACTTAGAAAATATGTAGTTATAGTATGCAAAAGTCAAACAAAACAAAATAAATCTACTTTTTTATTTCAACATTATTTTAAACATTTGGTACATTATGGTACTTGGGCCAAAAAACATAAAAGGCATGGAAATGATGCTGCAACATTTGACAATATAGTTAGAAGGGCCCTGCTCAAAAGAGCTAACAATCTACAAGGGTAGGACACTAAAAATTAGACCCAAAAAAACACATTAGAAAAGCAGGGATACAAATCAAGCTAATAACAAGCATGACTAACCTTTTGGTGATCTGAAGTCCTTGCCCCAAACCCCAAAAAAGTTACATGGCAGGGATACAAATCAAGCTAATAACAACCATGACAATCCTTTGTGTGTTCAGAAGTCCTCGCCCCCTAAAAAGTTAAATAGCAGGAATAAATTTGTCATGCCTTCTTTCATAAGGCTTGTGATTTTCCTATTGACTCTTTGATTTAATTAGATTGCTCTATGCTGCCATCTAGTGACCATTTTGCATAACTGCGCTATATCTATTTCATGTAGTCATTTAGTATAGCTGGTTAGATCTGGTACATGAAAGCCTCCGTACTTTCAATCCCATCAGGCCTTGCATCAGCTTCCTCCACCATTTTCATCTTTTCTTACCATGGAAGCATACACATGTGCTGCTAAGCTCTACGTTAGCCATCCGGATCCATCTTCGGTATGTTTACTAATTGTATCTTCAGCTAGATAGATAGATAGATAGGATGGCACTAATTGTATGATCTTTGTTAATTGCATTTTGTCTGTATCTGTTACAGTTTTACTCTATCTTGTATCAATAACAGTGTGCCCGAATACACCTCAGTCACGTGTAGTGAGGGGCATAACAGTAAAACGAAGGCTTCTAAGCACGGCTGGCATACAGAACAGCAGCAAAGCAAAGGCTTCTAAGCACAGCTATCATACAGAACACCAGTAATACAGCAGTGTTATCAGCTTCCATATAGCCGGACACCATGTCACAAAGTCAGAGCACTTCACAGCAAGGTCAGAAGTTTACTCCATGAGCACAAGGAGGTCAGTGAAAAGCGAAACAATTGCCATTGCCCGTGCAAAGGCGGAATCTGCAAAAGTAAAAGCTGACTTTGTGGCAAAGGAGGCCAAAATAAAAGCTGCATTCGCCGAAAAAGAAATAAAAGCTGCATTTGCCGAGATGCAACTTAAATTAGAAAAGTTACGTATGGAAACTGCATTGGAGGAACTAGCTGCAGAGAAGGAGTCAGCGGCTGCTGCGGCCGAGGCAGACATCTTAGAAGAACTTGCAAAGCTCACCAGTGAGCGGCTCAGCAACGTACTTGAAAGAAAATCCGTTCCTGACGACGGTACAGAGCGTACCTCAGAATATGTGCGGCGACACGCCGAACCAGACAACTGCCCACTTACAGCACCGAGAGTGGAATCAATCCCTGCCATTCACAGGCCTCACGTCAAGCAAGAAAGTAATCCCGCACTCAGTCAATTTTCAGCACATTCTGCAGCCAGGCTATCAAAACACTACGTCACAGTTGACCAAATTGAAAATGAAGAACAACGGGTTAAAAGACACAGCGACTGTATCTCTGATGACTGCAAATACCCACCAAGTTCCTGGCACAACAGAGCGCCCCCTGGCTACTCACACAACGATCAAGGTATGTCAGATTTCTTCAAGTTCCTCGCACGACGTGAACTGTTAGCAAAGGGACTTGCAAAGTTTAACGATCGCCCTGAACGTTATAGAGCATGGCGTTCGTCCTTCAGAAATGCAACTAGAGACCTTGAGCTTAAAGCAAGTGAAGAAGCCCATCTCTTAGTCAATTGGCTGGGGAATGAGTCGTCAGAGCATGCAAGGAGAATCAGAGACATTAACATTAATTACCCAACCAGAGGGCTGAGCATGATATGGGAAAGGGTTGATGAATGTTACGGTTCCCCAGAAGTTATAGAAAACTCTCTTTTTAAAAGAATAGAGGACTTTCCCAGGATTCCTAACAAAGGCTACCAGAAGCTGAGAGAATTGAGTGACCTAGTGACAGAACTCCAAATAGCCAAAGCAGAAGGAGACTTGCCAGGCCTTGCCTTTCTGGACACAGCCCATGGCGTTAACTCTATAGTGCAAAAGCTACCTTACAGCCTTCAAGAAACCTGGATTTCACGAGGCTCCAAATACAAGCAAAAGCACAACGTTCCTTCCCACCATTCTCTTATTTTGTGGACTTTATTCGCTATCAAGCAAAGGTTAAAAATTATCCTAGTTTTGACATCTCATCATCTGACTCTGCTCACCCTAGGTCAAGTAAGCCTGCTCCAACCCGCAACTTCAAAGACGCACCTGTTGCAGTACGCAAAACAAGTGTATCTCCAACACAGGATCCAAGCAGAGAGTGTCCTCTTCACAAGAAGCCTCATTCGTTGTCAAAGTGCAGAGGTTTTAGAGAAAAGACTCTCCAAGATCGCAGAACCTTCCTCAAGGAAAACAGACTTTGTTACAGGTGCTGCGCATCAACTTCTCACCTTGGGAAAGACTGTAAGGTGAGCATTAACTGCTCTGAGTGCAACAGCTCAGAGCACAACACAGCTCTTCATCCAGGGCCAGCGCCATGGACTCTTACCCCCTCACCCACAGTGGAAGAGCAAGGCGGGGAGCAACAAGACACAGTACCTCCTGTAGTTACACCCCGATGCACCCAAGTCTGTGGAGAAGGTCTGTCTAACAAATCCTACTCTAAGATTTGTCTTGTCACAGTTTACCCCACGGGTCGCAGAGAAAAAGCAGTGAAGCTATACGTGATCCTGGACGATCAAAGCAACAGATCACTCACCAGCTCAGCCTTCTTTGACACTTTCAAAATCAAGGAAGCCGCCTCTTCATACTTACTTAAGACTTGTACAGGGGTAAGTGAAGAAACTGGGAGAAGAGCCATTGGTTACCAAATCGAATCCTTTGATGGTCAGACAACCTTGCCTCTGCC
The DNA here is from genome assembly GCF_042186555.1 of Aquarana catesbeiana. Taxonomy (NCBI): domain Eukaryota; kingdom Metazoa; phylum Chordata; class Amphibia; order Anura; family Ranidae; genus Aquarana; species Aquarana catesbeiana. Next base: position 798,456,812 of record NC_133324.1, read on the forward strand.
AACTCTAATCGAGTGCAATCAGTTCCCAACGGATAGAGAGGAGATCCCTACACCAGAGGTGGCACTTCATCACGGACATCTGAAGGGCATAGCACATCTCATCCCTGAACTGGATCCCCAGGCCGAGATAGCGCTTCTCCTTGGGAGGGACATCATCAGAGTTCACAAGGTGAGAAAACAAATCAATGGTCCTCACAATTCCCCTTATGCCCAGAAACTAGATCTAGGATGGGCCATCATAGGCAACGTATGCCTAGGGAGTGTTCACAAACCAACCAGCGTGAACTCTCTCTTTACAAAGACACCAGAAGACGGGCGTCCATCCCTATTTCAGCCTTGCACCAACAGATTCCTTATAAGAGAGAAGCCTGCCAGTGTAATTCATTCCAGCTTTTACACCGCTAATCTTCTTTGTCATGAAGACAGAGATCATTTAGGGTGCTCAGTTTTCCAAAGGACTAAAGAAGATCACAAAATTGGCCCATCTATTGAAGATCATATCTTCTTGGAGATAATGAGACAGGGGTTCTACAAAACCAACGAAAACAGCTGGGTGGCACCCCTGCCTTTCAAAGCGCAGAGACCCCGTCTTGCTAACAACAGAGAACAAGCTTTGAAACGCTTTTCTTCCCTCAGATCCAATTTTCAAAGAAAAACAGAAATGAAAGGGCATTTCTTCACATTCATGAGTAAGATGTTTGAGGATGACCATGCTGAGATAGCCCCACCTCTAAAAGACAATGACGAGTGCTGGTACCTACCAATCTTCGGTGTCTACCACCCCAAGAAGCCAGGTAAAATCCGGGTAGTGTTTGACTCCAGCTCACGGCATCAAGGGGTCTCATTAAATGATGTCCTCCTAAAAGGGACCAGACCTCAACACCACACTTCTTGGTGTTCTCATGAGATTCCGCAAAGAAGCAGTTGCCATAGTTGCAGACATTCAGCAAATGTTCCACAGCTTCCAAGTCAAGGAAGAACACAGGAACTTCTTGAGATTCCTATGGTTCAAAGACAATGACCCTACTAAAAACATTACAGAATACCGCATGAAAGTGCACGTTTTTGGTAACAGTCCATCTCCTGCTGTTGCCATCTATGGACTTAAGCTATCTGCCCAAGAAGGTGAGAAAGACGTTACACAGTTTATTGAAAGAGACTTTTATATAGATGATGGTCTGAAATCACTTTCTTCACCTGAAGCTGCAATAAGTCTACTCAAGAGGACTCAAAGCACGCTTGCCTCTTCAAATCTCAGACTGCATAAGATAGCATCAAACAGCAAGGTCGTCATGGAGGCCTTCCCTTCCCAAGATTATGCCAGTGACTTCAAAGATCTGGACTTAGCTACAGACTCCCTTCCTATGCAACGCAGCCTAGGACTCAACTGGGACCTCAAGTCTGACACCCTTACATTTCAGGTTGACCAAGAGACAAAGCCCTCCACTCGGGTTTGCACCAATTACCATCCAAGGTAAGATTCTGCTTAGAGAGCTTACTGTAGACACATGTGATTGGGATTCTACACTACCTCCTGAGAAAGAGACATTATGGGTAACATGGAGAGATTCTTTAAAGACTTTATCCAACCTACAGGTACATAGACCATACCCCCTCTTTCCTCCCACAAGGGTTCAGTCTACAAAGTTATGTGTATTCTGCGATGCTTCAGTTAAAGCAATAGGAGCAGTAATCTACCTCAAGTCAGTAGACATCGAGGGCCAAGTTCATATTGGGTTTGTTATGGGCAAAGCCAAGCTAGCACCATGTCCTGAAACCACCATTCCAAGATTGGAACTGTGTGCTGCTGTACTAGCAGTAGAAATAGCAGAACTTATTACATCTGAGATGGATCTAGAACTCGAGGACACAGAGTTTTACACAGACAGCAAGGTAGTGTTGGGTTACATTTACAACGAAAGTAGGAGATTCTATGTCTATGTACACAACAGAGTCCTAAGAATCAGGAAGTCGACACAGCCCACCCAGTGGCATTATGTCTCAACTGATCATAACCCAGCAGATCATGCTACAAGGTCTGTACCAGCATCCCATCTCAAAGACACTACATGGCTCACAGGACCACCCTTCCTGTACAAGTCAGTGCCTACCACTCCAGTAAGGGAGACATATATACTGCTAGAACATGAATCTGACTCAGATATCCGTCCTCAGGTTTCCACACTACAAATAACAATTTCTAACCAACTGTTGGGATCCAAGCGCTTCCACAAATTCTCCACTTGGAAGTCCTTACAAAGAGCTACTGCTTCAAAACTCACACATGAGACTCTGACCACCTTCATGGCTGAAGTATCAGCTGTAATGAATGCCAGACCTTTGACATCTATACCTAATGATCCTGAAGATCCTTTCTTGCTTACACCTTCCACTTTGCTCACTCAGAAAGTTGAGGTGATCACAGCTCCTCCAGTCAATCTAGACACAAAGGACTTATACAGATGTCAATGGAAAAGAGTACAAGTGTTAGCTGACACCTTTTGGAACAAGTGGAAGAAACAATACTTGTCTAATCTACAGACCAGGAGCAAGTGGCAAGACAGCAAACCCAACTTACAGCCTGGCGCCATCGTTCTCATGAAAGACTCTCAATCGAGGAGAAACGAGTGGCCTTTGGGTCTGATAATCCAAGTGTTTCCCAGTGAAGATGGAAACGTCAGGAAAGTTGAGCTCAAAGTCATTAGGCAAGGCCAGCCTAAACTTTTCCTCAGACCTGTTTCTGAACTTATTTTGTTACTCTCCTCCGGAGTGCCATGATGTGTGGTATCCGTGGGAAACCAAGCGGGGAATGTCATGCCTTCTTTAATAAGGCTTGTGATTTTCCTATTGACTCTTTGATTTAATTAGATTGCTCTATGCTGCCATCTAGTGACCATTTTGCATAACTGCGCTATATCTATTTCATGTAGTCATTTAGTATAGCTGGTTAGATTTGGTACATGAAAGCCTCCGTACTTTCAATCCCATCAGGCCTTGCATCAGCTTCCTCCACCATTTTCATCTTTTCTTACCATGGAAGCATACACATCTGCTGCTAAGCTCTACGTTAGCCATCCGGATCCATCTTCGGTATGTTTACTAATTGTATCTTCAGCTAGATAGATAGATAGGATGGCACTAATTGTATGATCTTTGTTAATTGCATTTTGTCTGTATCTGTTACAGTTTTACTCTATCTTGTATCAATAAAAGTTCAAAAGGATTCTGCGCCTACTTGAATGCATTGGTATGAGAGGAGTTAACAGTATGCCCGAATACACCTCAGTCACGTGTAGTGAGGGGCATAACAAAATTAGCAGGAACCTTCCTTTTCATCTAAACCATTACATAGCAGTTGTAAGTCTAACATGTGAGATTTAGAAGCAATCATTAAACCACAGCCATAGTGGGGTGTGGGTTGGGAATTATGAACACCCCCCCCCCCCCCCTCAAAAAAAACCAAATATCTTTGTAACCCAATATACACACTGCAAATAAAGATTCAGGCCTGTTCTTAGGCCAAACACCTGTCACAAATACAGGCCTTTAAATAACCTAGCTATGTTTGCAAGCACACCTCCACCCACCCAGCAAAGGACACACCCACCAGTGTAATTGATTCTGTCTCTTCATGTATGCCTCCAGTGCTCACACCTGCTCATCAGGAGTACACACTTAGTACAAATGAAAGAATGCATCAGCATAGATATCTGTGCAAGGTAAACCTTAAATTAACAAATGTACAAGGCTCTGGCCATGATCAGTGATCCCAAAAATCTCCAAATTAAACACGTACATTGTTGGGCATGTGGAGGGTGCTTCACACAAATTGGTGACAAAGAGCATTCATCATTCATCATCAGCATACAACATTAAAATATGTGTGCAGGATCACAATAGACTTATACATCCATATCTGGCCCAAAACACCACAGTTCTAGATTTGGTGCAAACCCACACCTACTTGATTTATAATTAGTTATAAGTTATTTCTTGGGGTTCCATTATGTGAAATCCATCTAAAATGTAATCACTGGTGAAAAAGAAATGTTAACACCACAACAGAGGAACAACATACAAACCTCTAGCCAGGTAGCAGGATTGTGATTTGAACCAAGAACCTCAGTGCTAGGAAGAAGTGCAAACCAGTTAGCCACTGTGCTGCCACATGTATGTAGGCTGCATCTCTGTGGTGTGAAACAGTCCTAAGTCCCAGGGGTGCAAGAAATTAATCAATTTCTTCGAAAGGCCAGAGAGCCACTGAACATCCAGTTTCTGGCATTTACCATCTGTTTTGAAGGCTCGTTATGGCTGATTACTATCAGCATGCTGAGAGATAAACAGCTGCCATTTTGTGGGTTTAGGCATGGTAAGATGCTGCAATTAGTGCTGGTGGGGAAATGTTAAGGCTGATTATAGTCCTTATCCATGGAAAACATATGACATGATTTGCAATGGTGGTGGAACCCTCCTACACATAAAAACTACATTTAGACATCATTTATGTAAGGACCTGAGTCAGGAGCTATGTTTAACAACAGAGGGAGAACAGACAACTTCTCTACATGAAGTGGCATGTTTGGAATTCGAACCAAGAACCTCAGTGCTGTTAAGCAGAAGTGCTAACCTGTATTAATTTATATGGAACGTCATTTCCTGTGTTAAACCATATAAAATGTGACAATATATAATTTATAAAGTGATCATTGTGCATAAGATAATACTTGATGCAAACGTGCTTCAATATAATGAAAATTAATAAAGTGACTGATGCATAAACCACAATATAAAAACAGTGCTCAAAAAAGTGCAAAATGAATAAACATTCAATACACTTATAAATAATAAGTGCCTTTTGTGACTCTTATTTGTAACACACAAAGTTCATATAGTGAATAGATGCAGCATATGTGGAATCTCATTTAGGCAATCTCCTGCATATGTCTCCTTTGCTTTTAATCACTGAGCATTGCAAGATGTCTGATATGTTCCGCTTAAGCACATATGTTTGAAGATATGATGTCTCATAAGGTAAAAGTTGGCCTCTTACCAGATATGGTGGACCCAGGGCCTGCGCCAGCATAAGGCACCCCATGCGGCCGTCTGAGGGCACCAGAAGGGGGCCCTAAAGCCGGGGCTTCTCTCAAGAAATGCATATGCTGGCACCGCCCCCCCCCCTCGCACGTTTCCCTACACTCGGCACAGCAGCGCACAGTGACAGGCAGTACAGCCCCAGGCACTGTGTAGTTCAGAGCTGTCTCCGCATATTTCCATCTGCTCTCCCGGCTCCTCCTACTCCTCCTCTCGCGCAGTCAGTTGCAGGAAACAATGGTTGTTCGTTTCTCCCCCTCCATCGCTATAATCAATCCCCTGCCATTGACTCCTACCTCCAGTCCAGCACAGAGACAATCGTCGCTGAACTGGAGGTGATTCAAATGATAAGGAGCCCGTAAGAGCAGGGGGGGAGCCCAGAGAGACCAGGGGGCGGAGCCAGCAGGAACTGGAATGGCACAGGTGAAGATCCTCTATGGAAGGTAGGAGGGCAAGGATTAAATGTTTTTTATGTGTGACTGTGTGTGCTGCCTATTATACAGCCCACTGCATGTACATGGGGACCTTCTGTAGAGGTGAACACATGGGGAAAAAAGGGCAAAGAAGGGGAGATAGAGCAAGGGGAAAAGAGAGATGGGGACATGGGGGGCAGTTGGAGAAGCTACACAGAGATGGGGACAGAACAGAAGGGGGGGGGGTATCTGCTTTGCTCTGTGGGGGATATGTGAGTTGAGCAGGGTGTGACGGAGCCCGCTCTGCTGTACGGGTGGTCAGATTTAACAGACTTTGCTGTCCGTTTACACCTAACTGCGATCTGATCCAATCCACAGAGGGGAACAGATCCCCTTCCATTTGTTTTTAGTGGACCGGATTGGATTGGAGATTACACCCACTGCTCCAAGAGAATGGAGGGTCAAATTGGGTCCGCCTGGAAAACAGATAGGCGGATCCAATTGGACTGCTCATGTAAAAGGGTCTAGAGTGCAATGTGATAGATAGAGAGAATAATTAATATATGTAACTATGTAATGTAATGTAATTAATATATGTACGTCCAAAGTGCTCGTGAAGTAAATACATTTCATACAAAAAGTCCAATAAAATGGTGTCATGATAAACTTGTACAGATCTACTGCAAGCTGTTTGCACCGACTTCAGTGTAACATCACCAAGACACAAGAGCACATACCATCTGCTTACCAAAAATATGTCTTCTTAAAATTATGAGGTCATGTGTGCTTGTCATCTGCCGGATATTTGCAGCCACTTCACTCAAAAAGCAACAATGCAGGTATGATGTCTTTCTCCCAAAAGTGGCCCTTCACCACTCTGTCCAGTCCAGCACCAACCACAGTAAACCCTGTATATGCAAAGAATAAGAGCCTTTCACACTGATAGTGGGGGAGGGGGCATCGACGGTAAAGAGCTACTAGTTTTAGCGGAGCTTTATCATTGTTTTTATTTTAGCGGCACTTTAATGTCCTTTTTTTGACTGCTAGTGGGGCACTTTTAACCCCCACTAGCGGCCGAATAAAGGGTTAAAAGCGCCCAAGAAGCGCCGCTGCCAAAGCACTTTTCAGGTGCTTTGGCGGCGCTGCCCATTGATTTCAATGGGCAGGGGCGCTTTAGGAGCGGTGTATAACTGTGCATATATAGTAATAATTTTTTTTTACTTTATTCCTGGTCTTGAGTAGCAGCTGTTTCATCATCTAGACCAACACAGAGATTTCACATTTAAACAGAAGTGATACCTGTTAGCCACTGTGCTGCCACATGTGGAACCCTCCTATACATAAATACACATAAATACTGCATTTCTTTGGACATACAGGTGGTGGAATTACATTAGTTAGTTATTCTTCTTGATTTGTTCTGTGATATTTGGTGGTTCTTGGTGTGTGAGTGTAGAATAGGGATGTTACGTTCTGATTTTTGGGAATGACATTTTTATTTCTGATGTTGGTACACATATCACATTTTTTGGGCTCAATGTATGATCATTTGGAAATACTAAACAACAAACAAAATTGTGACTCATTTTAAATTTGCATCAACAATTGTATTGTTTGTGGTTTGTAAAGACACCTGTGTGAGTTTGGGTAAAGATTTTTGTGAGATGGACAGCAACAACTGAGAGAGACAGAGAAAAATATATTTTACCAAAACATGAAAATATTCCACATTCTAGCATTCTTTAAAACAAAATAGATGAAGAAGAAGCAACATTGTTGCAAGGGCAATTTATTTGAGAGAAAATACATTTCATCTTAACATTAAAAGTATTTATTTGGGGAGGTTATAATTGTACCATTATAATCAATGGTTGAAACTTGAATTGGGCTACATAACTCATTTTCACTCTCAAAAACACTTTTTAGCCCAGCGCTAATTTTGGTATTCACTATAGTGCCCTGTAAAAAAGGCATGGGAGTTAAAATGAGAGTAGTTTGCATGTCTGAGCATGCTCAGTTGTGCTGGCACATAGTTGTAAAGAGATGGGGAATTGATCTCTTCTCAGACTTTTAAAGATATTTCAGCATATATATCACTTTTTAAAACAGTTTAAAAGCAGATTATCTTCAATCACTTAAGGATCGAGACTCATTTTGAGATTTGGTTAAGTTAAAATATTTTTTTTTTGCTAGAAAATTACTTAGCACCCCAAACATTATATATATATATATTTTTTAAAACACCCTAGAGAATAAAATGGCGGTCATTGCAATACTTTATGTCACACAGTATTTGCGCAGCGGTCTCACAAGTGCAATTTTTTTGGGAAAAATACCCTTTTTTGAATTAAAAATTATACAACAGTAAAGTTAGCCCATTTTTTTTATATTGTGAAAGATAATGTTACACCAAGTAAATTGATACCCAACATGTCACGCTTCAAAATTGCGCCCGCTTGTGGAATGGTTTCAAACTTTGACCCTTAAAAATCTCCATAGGTGATGTTTAAAAATTTCTACAAGTTACCAGTTTGAGTTACAGAGGAGGTATAGTGCTAGAATTATTGCTCTCACTCTAACGATCACTGTGATACCTCACGTGTGGTTTGAACTTATGCGGGCGCAACTTACGTATGCGTTCGCTTCTGCTGACAAGCTCGGCGGGACGGGGCGTTTAAAATTTTTTTATTATTATTTATTTTACTTTTTATTTTTTATTTTAACACTGTATTAAAAAAAAAAAAATTGGGTCACTTTTATTCCTATTACAAGGAATGTAAACATCCCTTGTAATAGAAAAAAAGCATGACAGGACCTCTTTAATGTGAGATTTGGGGTCAAAAAGACCTCAGATCTCATATTTACACTAAAATGCAAGAAAAAAAAATAAAAAAATGACATTTCCCCTTTAAGAGCACTGGGTGGTAGTGACGTTTGACGGGGCTTCTGCCATCCAATGCTATGGAGCCGAGCGGGGGACATCTTTCCCTCACTCAGCATCCAGCCTGTGAGGGAAGAGGACCCAATCGTCTCCGCTGCTACTGACGGCTCTGGTAAGCGGCAGATATGACCGGAGCGCAGCGGGAGGGGGGCCGCCTCTGAGACTGCTTTTTTCTGAAACCCGACTGCCCGCTGAAGAAGAGGGTACCGGGGTTATAGCAGCCAGCTGCTACCATAACAACAGTACTCCTCTTCAAACAGCCACCGTATAATGACGGCAGGCGGTCATCAAGTGGTTAAACAATATACCACATATTTGAGTACCATTTTGGCGATCATATCATCCTCTAAATATTATTTCCATGTGCATTTTTCCAGGTTCTAGCAAAAGTAAGGGTTTGGGCTGTATCTGTTGTCTGGGCACTGGTAAATTCGATTTTGTGAGTATTTTTTTCCCCAGCGCTATAGTGAATTCCATTTACGTGCTAATTAGTGCGATTTCGCTATTTTGAGAGTATTTATTCGCACAATCGCATATTCGCCACAATGGAACTGGTACTCTACTACTACTTTGGATTTAAAATCAATCCTATCAGAATAAAAATCTTTTTTTCACAGAATGATCTTGCATGAAGCAGATGTTACTTACTATGTCAAATAATTTCCAATGTGTAGTCATCCCTCCAATATATCCATGTAAGTCGTTCACATTTCTCACATACAGTGTAACACATCATATTTTTTCAGTGTAATTAGATTACCCATCAAGACTTTGGGGGAGATTTACTAAAACTGGAAACTGGAAAAATCTGGTGCAGCTGTGCATAGAAACCAATCAGCTCTCAAAGCTTAATTAACCACTTCAGCCTCGGAAGATTTGGCTGCAGAATGACCGGGCCATTTTTTGCGATTCGGCACTGCATCGTTTTAACTGACAATTGCGCGGTCATGCGACGTTGCACCCAAACAAAATTGATGTCCTTTTTTTTCCCACAAATAGAGCTTTCTTTTGATGGTATTTGATCGCTTCTGCGGTTTTTATTTTTGTGCTATAAACAAAAAAAGAGTGACAATTTTGAAAAAAAAACAATATTTTGTACTTTTTGCTGTAATAAATTTCCCCATTTTTTTTTTTAAAAAGCGCATTTTTTCCCAGTTTAGGCCAATATGTATTCCTCTACATATTTTTGGTAAAAAAAAATCGCAATAAGCATATATTAATTGGTTTGCGCAAAAGTTATTGCGTCTACAAAATAGGTACGTCCTGTTGAAGCTACGTAACAATGACGTTGCGAAACGCGTCAACGTAATGAAGCAGCGCGGACGCCGACCTAGTCATCTCCCACAGTGAGGGGAGACGGGGATCCCTTCTAGTGGAAAGCTGAAACTTCAAACAGCGATATACACGGGGAATTAAGTTGCCGCACAAGTATAGCTGTACTCTGCATCCGTGAATGAGAGGATTATCACCCCCTGAGTGCTTGGAGGATGCAGTACGCCACGGCTGGTAGTGGCAACACAGATAAGAGAGTCATGGAGCAGTGGAGCAACCGCAAGATGTAAAACATCGCTTTGACCGTCATTCGACAGAGAGGTGGTAAAGTAACCCCTTTAGCTCCTTATGCAGCTGTTATCCTAAATCGCTGACTATTGAAGTGGCATGGTGTGGCCATAAGTGGACAGCAGGTTATAACACTCTGATATCTAGCCTTGTATAGGTTTCTAAAATACCGTCTACACTTTTAAGTCCCGGGAGCCATACTGCCGCTCTGAAATATCAAGTGATCTGTTTCTGGCATCAATAATATACATCTCCCTGTGCGGCATATATACCCCGTATACTCTATAGAGACACTCTGGTTCACTTATCCACTTCACCAATGACAGGAATGGACTTGAGCTGAATTCATGATTCATGCATGCGCATGCTAAACACATTTACAAGTCCCCCTGACCCATTTATCAAGCCGTAGTAGAAATACAACTACAGTGGATGTCAATCAGCGAATCCTCAGAGTCAGTTTACTACCTCTCAAACATCCAATCCACTTTCCCCATTTTCCCCATCTCCCCGGGGGACCACGCATGCATAAGGCTCTTCCATTTTTACATCTTTTTCAAAGATATAATTTATTACATAATTTTCTGATGTGGCGATTGGCCACAGGGACCTTATGCATCTGTGGGATTGTAGGCGCCTGTACTGTATGGTTTTATGTGTCTATATGTGTGTAATTGTTTGATGTTTTTCTTTTTGTGTTGCTGGTTACTGGACGTACCTTGTGCTGCATGCACAGGACGGGCCCATTAATTTGTGTCTGGTGGACCAGCTCTACACATGTATTCTATTTGTCAGCAGCTAAATCATTTTTGTACTCTTTTAATTTTTCAATAAACTTTCACATTTTTATGTATAACATCTCCCCTTTATTGCCCACCATATCCTTAGTAGCCACTTTTTGGACCAAGGGAGACCACTCTCTTGTGTTTCCCTTTGGTCCTTCCCCTTACTGATATGTTTGATTTAGGTTACGGATACGGCCTCCAATTTGAGGAGAGGCATTGGGTGAGACATTGTGATGTTGCGATTTTTCTAAAATAAAGATAGGAACTTGAAGGGTGGTCCCCCTCTCTTCCTTTAAGCCGTCTACAAAATAGGGAATAGATTTATAGCATTTTTATTTATTTATTTTTTTTACTAGTAATGGCGGCGATCTGCAATTTTTATTGTGACTGCGACATTATTGCGGACACTTCGGACAATTTTGACACATTTTTTAAACCAAAAATGCATTGATTACTGTAAAAATGTCGCTGGCAGTGAAGGGGTTAACACTAGGGGCGATCAAGGGGTAACTGTGTTCCCTGGGAGGTGATTCTAACTGAAGGGGGAGTGGACTGACTAGAGGAAGTGACAGATCGTGGTTTCTAGGTAATAGGAACACACGATCTGTCATTCCTCTCACAACAAAACACGGATTTGTGTGTTTACACTCACACTTCCGTGTTCTGTCCCTCGTGTTCGTGATCGCTCGTGGCTGGCGGTCATCGTGACCGTCAGCCACGAGCATGGGCACCCCCGCTGCTCGTGTGCCTGCCATCCCGATCCCGCAAGCCGACGTATAGCTATGACGGTTCGCAGGATCGTGCTGACCTGCCGCAGTATAATGACGGCGGCTGGTCGGCAAGCGGTTAAACAAACTGAAGTTAGAAGCTGATTGGCTGCCATGCACAGTTGCACCAGATTCCTAATGCTCCAATTTGAGTAAATATCCCCCTTTGTGTCCTTGTGCCATCAAGACTACAAGTATAAAAAAAAAATGGCAAAAAAAAAAATCTGAATTATATACAAGGGGGACTACCACCAAAAATTACAATGACCGTGGTGCTATAAGTGATGAAAGAATCTACACTATATCAATACCTTTCACTTGGCTTTAAGTGGCTATACTCATTGGCTATATTTTTCACTGAAGCTTTATTTTTAGAATACCAATCTCTACCCAATAATCAATAGGAACCTCTATTGAAGTGGTACATAAATACTAAATATGCAACTGCATTAGGAAGACAATTGAGAATGACACTTCAGATGCTGTTAAACTGGTCGGTGTAATACGGTTACACACGGTCTGAATTTCTGACAACAAATGTTCGATGTGAGTTTGTTGTTGGAAATTCTGACCGTGTGTAGGCTCCATCGGACATTTTTTGTCGGAATTTCCAACAACAAAAATTTAAGAGCTGGTTCTCAAATTTTACGACAACAAAAAACATTGGAAATTCTGATCGTGTATACACAATTCCGACGCACAAAATTCCACGCATGCTTGGAATCAAGCAGAAGAGCCGCACTGGCTATTGAACTTCATTTTTCTCGGCTCGTCGTACGTGTTGTACGTCACCGCGTTTTTGACGTTTGGAATTTCCGACAACATTTGTGCGACCGTGTGTATGCAAGACAAGTTTGAACCAACATCAGTCGGAAATAAATCCAGGATTTTGTTGTCGGAATGTCCGATCGTGTGTACGCGGCATTACAACTGGGGGAATCCATAGTGGAGAAGGATCTGGGGGTTTTGGTAGATCATAAGCTCAATAATAGCATGCAATGCCAAGCTGCGGTTTCCAAAGCGTGCAAAGTCCTTTCTTGTATTAAGAGAGGTATGGATTCCAGAGAGAGAAATATAATTTTGCCCCTGTACAAATCATTAGTAAGACCTCATCTGGAATATGCAGTTCAGTTTTGGGCACCAGTTCACAAAAAGGATATCAGGAAACTGGAGAAAGTGCAGAGAAGGGCAACCAAACTGATAGGAGGCGTGGAGGAGCTCAGCTATGAGGAAATATTAGAGGAACTGAATTTATTCACTCTTGAGAAGAGGAGAATAAGGGGGATATGATCAACATGTTCAAATATATAAGGGGTCCATATAGTGAACTTGGTGTTGCGTTATTCACTTTACGGTCAACACAGAGGACACGGGGGCTCTCTTTACGTCTAGAGGAAAAGAGATTTCATCTCCAAATACGGAAAGGTTTCTTCACAGTAAGAGCTGTGAAAATGTGGAATAGACTCCCGCCAGAGGTGGTTCTAGCCAGCTCAGTAGATTGCTTTAAGAAAGGCCTGGATACTTTCCTAAATGTACATAATATAACTGGGTACTAACATTTATAGGTAAAGTTGATCCAGGGAAAATCCGATTGCCTCTTGGGGGATCAGGAAGGAATTTTTTCCCCTACCATAGCATATTGGAGCATGCTCTGCTGGGGTTTTTTGCCTTCCTCTGGATCAACTGTGGGTATAGAATTGGGTATATTGGATTGTAAGATATTTTTTATTTTATTTTTTTATTTTTTTATGGTTGAACTGGATGGACTTGTATCTTTTTTCAACCTGACTAACTATGTAACTATTTGTAATATATCTGAAGGTTGCATGCTAGCTAGTGATTGTTTCATAAAAAAACTTCAATTGAATATTTGCATATCATGCTGACACTGATAATTACAAGTGGTTACCTATACCAGAGAGTTTTTCATTCATTAAGTGAGCAGTGAGCATAAAATTTGTGAAAAAAGCTGGTATTTAATGCACTCTCCACGGTGCTGTTCCTATGTTGCTACAGTCTCAGCATTAGAATGTTTTTTTTTTTTTTTAAATACAATAGGGAAGGGTTAGAACCTAAGTCAGGTTTTTATTACTGGTTGGTTCTCAAAAGGAAACTATCCCATCATAACCTGTCCCAGTGTTAATATTCTACTTTAAAACTGAATTTCGGGCACTTGAAAAAAATGGAATTCACTTCAAGCTTTAGCTATCTTATATCTTATACAATCTGGTAATCTTACAAAGCAAAATAATTTTGGCAAGATGTGTAGATTGTGTGAATTTCCAGCTATCCACAATTTCCTATTGCTGCTGCAAAATATGCTCAAAAAATCTCTGAGCAATAAAACATAGATAAAAAATGTAATTAAGCTCCCTCTCTTCCCAGGGGGCGAAAGACAATTAAACACGATGGCTTTTTTGCCAAGAGCTATAAAATACTATTTCATATTTTTTACTGATCCCTTCTGAGAATATAATTTAAGAGCTCAATTCAATTTGTTAAATGGAGAGAGCAAGATATTAAGGTTTATACTACAAAGCTAAAATGGACCTGGTGAACCCATGGTCCTGGGTCTTCCTTTAAGTCGTCCAGTTTCTGGAATCCTGAAAGTGGACTCTTTAGATACCACAAACCATTATAATTGACAGACAGGATTAACACAAATAGAAATAAAGACTATTGAAAGGAACAATGTACACATAGAGGCTCTGCTTTAAGAGATTGCATGCAGCAATAGGCTCCCAACTGTACGTCTTTGTATTTTTAGTGTTACGGTAATGTAATTTTACTGAATCCTCATTAGATCATGCTAAAGGGAAATCCCAGTTTACAAACGGAAAATTGAATTCAAATACTTACCGCAATTTTCCTTTCCTGACGAGAGCCATGGCACCACAGCTATATAGGTATAGGCTCTGCCCCCCCATGCCTCCAGGACTTAACTCATAAATTTGAGCCCACCTACAGCCTCGGCGTTCTGTAACTAGTCCTACCAACAGTGGAGGCCCGTGCATTGTGGGCGCATGGGCACCACCCCCCTGACACCTCCGCCGCCCTCCCTATTCATGTGCCCAGCCCCTTTCAGGACGCTGGACACATGAAATACTATGGCGGGGATAGGTGGGGGTGTGTGTATTTTGAAGCATGTGATTAGAGCCAGAGGCTCTAATAGGCTTCAAAATAGGGTGGGCTCAGGCACAGAGCACTGCGTCCCGATCCCACCTTGTTGTGTGGCATAGCAAATTAATTTTAGCTATTTTCACACTAACTTTCCTCCCTGCCAATCAGCAGGCAGGTCAGTGAGACCCGTTTCCCGATTGGCCAAAGCATTAGGCAATCCTATTGAATGCCTAACGCTTTGGCGGAAGAGGAGACACGGCGGAGGAAGCCTGAGGAGCCGAGCGGACAGGAGCCGCATCCGCCATTTCTCGCTGAGGAGGAGAGCCGCCGCTTCCCGCCGAGGAGGAGAGCCATGGAGGAGGAGAGCCCCATCACTCCAGGAGAGGAGCAGAGCCCCGCCACACGAGCAGTAAGTGCCGCCGGACCGACCACGGGGGGGTTAGTGAAGTGACAGCCCAGCCGGGGGACACGCTTGGCTGCATTTGATTGGCACAAGTGGCTGCATATATTGGGCACAAATGGCTCCATATGATGGGCACAAGTGGCTGCATTTGATTGGCACAAGTGGCTGCATATGATGGGCACAAGTGGCTGCATTTGATGGGCACAAGAGGCTGCATTTGATGGGCACAAGAGGCTGCATTTGATGGGCACAAGATGCTGCATATGACGGGCACAAGATGCTGCATATGACAGGCACAAGAGGCTGCATATGACAGGCACAAGTGGCTGCATATGATGGGCACAATTGGCTTCATTTGATTGGCACAAGTGGCTGCATATGATGGGCACAAGTGGCTGCATATGATGGGCACAAGTGGCTGCATATGATGGGGCACAAGTGGCTGCATATGATGGGGCACAGTGGCTGCATATGATGGGGCACAGTGGCTGCATATGATGGGGCACAGTGGCTGCATATGATGGGGCACAGTGGCTGCATATGATGGGGCACAGTGGCTGCATATGATGGGGCACAGTGGCTGCATATGATGGGGCACAGTGGCTGCATATGATGGGCACAAGTGGCTGCATATGATGGGCACAAGTGGCTGCATTTGATTGGCACAAGTGGCTGCATATGATGGGCACAAGTGGCTGCATATGATGGGCACAAGTGGCTGCATATGATGGGCACAAGTGGTTGCATATGATGGGCACAAGTGGCTGCATATTATGTGGCACAAGTGGCTGCATATGATGGGCACAAGTGGCTGCATATGATGGGGCACAGTGGCTGCATATGATGGGCACAAGTGACTGCATATGATGGGGCACAAGTGGCTGCGTTTGATGAGCACAATGGCTGCATTTGATGGGCACAATGGCTGCATTTGATGGGGGTTCAGTATTTTTCAGTTTGTTTGCGCCCCCAAAAAAATTTTAAACACCAGCCGCCACTGCTTACCGAGCTGGTGGGATATGTGCTGCCATGGAGCTCGTCAGGAAAGGAAAATTACGGTAAGTATTTGAATTCAATTTTCCATTTTCCTGGCTGCTCCATGTCAGCACAGCTGGGAACTAGCTAAAACAGGGTAGGGATAATGCTACACACTCCATAATTCTGACTAAACAAAAACAGAAGTCAGGATGCCTCTGCCAAATTCAACTGTCATTAAGCCATGAATATGAATATTTTGGTACCCACGTAGCTGCCTTGCAGATAGATTCAGACACTCGGCCTGCTGCTACTCTCAAGGTCAAGACCCTTCTAGTGAAGAGTGCCGTGATTCTCCTGACACAGCCAACCCTTTCAACTTGTAGGCCAAGGAGATGAGCTTTACCAACCAAGCGGTAATAATCTTGCTGGAACCCTTAAAATCATGTGTTCCACCTGGAATCACAAACAGATGCTCTGACTTCCTGATGGCAGAAGTCACCTTGATTAAACATTTTTAAGCTTGGCCCACATCCGATGGGCTAATTTCTGAAGTACTTCCCAAAAGGAACATAGGAGGACAACCTCTTGTGTGATATGGACTTTGAAGGTCATTTCAAGCACAAAATTCGAGCATTGGCATGAGTACCACACTGTCTGGGAAGTACGAGAGTATGGGTTCTTTAATGACAAAGGCCACCAATACTGACTCTCTTCTGTCTGATGTTATTGCCACCAGTAAAGCAATTTTCAGTGAGAGGTACCACAGGGTGATTGAAGGCATCTGATGCAATAACGTCCAACAGCAATAGGAGATCACATTTCGGAAACAACAATTCGAGGTTTCATATTCAATGTTCCAAATTGCATCCTGAAAAACAGTTGAATTAAGTGTTGGATGCCCACTGTATGCCGGTGAAGGCAGAGATAGCCGAAATGTGTGCCTATGGCACACTTACGCATAGACCTAAATCACTACAGAGTCCGGCGCCTTTCTTGTTTTCGTAAGAGTATTCACAATCTTCACAGAGCATTCAAAATCCATTAGCCTTTGCCTCTCCAGACCCAGGCCATCAGCCTGAGCCTGTCGGATGCTGGATGAATTGGACTTTGGAGAAGATTTGATCTTACAGGCAGAGGGAATTAATCCTTGACACTCATAAGGATGAGCAGAGAGTACTAAGGCCCCTTCGACCAATCTGGGATCATCACCAGAACTGTCACCTTCCCACGCCACAGCCTCAGCTGGAACCTGAGAATCAGAGGGAGCAGCAGAAAGGCATAAGCTGTCTTTGAGATCCACTTTGCGGTCAGCACCTCCACCCCGATTGCTTGCGGATTCTGGGCCCTGGAATGGAACTTCAGAAACTTGGTGTTAACTGGGGATATGAGCGGTCTACCTCAGGAAGAAAAATACCAAGCTCTGTTAGCTCTCGAACGACTCACAGTAGTCTGGACCATTCATTGTCGTCCAGACTTGTCCTGGACAAATAATTTGTCTAAAGATTCTTCTGACCAGGCACATAGGCCGCAGATAGCTGCAGAAGATTGACTTGGGCAGATTTTAGAATTAGAGAAACCTCCTTCAGAAGGGAGAGACTGAGCCTTGTTACCAGATATAGGCCACAGTCGTTGCGCTGTCCAACTTTACCAGGACAGGCTTACCCTGAATGAGGTGACTGAAGGTTAAGAGCCTGAAATGTTGCTCTCAACTCCAGGACGTTGGACACCATCTTGGACCCTTGAAAAAGACCATTGGCCCTGAGCCCATTGCTCTTGAAGTAGGGCTCCCCTACTACATTGCTGGTTCTGACTACACCACCAGCCACTAGGTCATCAGAAGGGAATGACATTCCAGATGATTTAGTTTCTTCAACCACAAGTTTAGGCCACTGGTCCAGAAACCTGACTTGAACGGGAGCAAGAGTTAAACTGAGCCTACCTGAGCTGCTGGAGCAAGGCGATTTCTATGGCTCAATCTGAGACGTGAAGGATAAAAGATCTCCAAATATGGCCTAAAATGCTAAAATGCCACAGAGGAGCCAAGTGCCCCTAAGGCATGTATGGGTGGCACAATCCCAAAATAACAGAAAGCATCCTGACATGGAACTCTTTACTGACATCTTGGTTTATGCATTGGCTTCCCAGTTTTTCCTGGACTCCCAGCCAGAAATGCAGAAGCTAACCTCTCTGGAGTGAGAGTGAGCGTGGAAACTGACTCGAGTTTTTCATTCTCCTTTAACTCAACAGACATTCATCTTGAGGCAGGAAGCCAAACTGACCACTATTAAATTTAGGCTTGACCTTCTACGATCAGGAAAAATGCAGCGATAGTGTTTGACGTTGAAAACCATAACATCTTCTGATGGTAAGGTCATGTATATGGCCAATCCCACAAGGGGCAAACACTGACCAGAGGGGTGATCCCAACCCCTGGACATCTTTCAGTTCAAAAGGGCATAACTTTGATATCCTGCTGTGACAACATACTTCACTTTTATTTAAAGGCATTTCACCAACCTTATCAATCTGGACAAAGGTCGTCCTTATCTTCCTGTTCAGAAGAGACTGAAGAGAATTGATTGGCTTGAGAAGGCCCTCAATAGAAGACTGGACATTGTCAGAATAGATGGCCCTTGCAGAAGATGAATTCAGCAATTCCTTTACAGCATGGTTCTCAAACTGGTGGCCCTCCAGCTGTTGCAGAACTACAATTCCCATGAGGCATTGCAAGACTGAAAGTTACAAGCATGACTCCCATAGGCCGAGGCATTATGGGACTTGTTATTCCGCAACAGCTGGAGGGCCGCCAGTTTGAGACCCATGCTTTAGAGTGTCTTGACCATATGCTTAATTGTGACAACTTGGTTACCATCATCCTAATCACAGCCTGCCTGAAAAAAGTAGGAATCACATGTTCATTCACCTCTACTTGGGAAGAGGCTGTCAAGGGTTAATTTGCCTGAGGAGGTTCCGACACTACTCATTGACACCATATATGACCCCTTCACAGAGTGAGTGGAAACGACTCCTTTAGAGTGTATTGACCACATGCTTAATGAATGTGACAACCGGTTAGGTGTCGTCATCATCTTTATCCTTGGTTGCTTGAACAAGGCAACATTCTTGCAGTCATGTTCCTTTGTCTTCTCTTTGGAAGAATCTGAAACAGATGGCTTCCCTGGGAAGGCTTGGAGATGGCTCGGTTACCCTTTCACAGGATGAGTGGAAACACTCCTTTAGAGTGTATTGACCACAGGCTTAATGAATGTGACAACCTGTTAGGTGTCGTCATCTTTATCCTTGGCTGCTTGAACAAAGCAGAATTATGCAGTCCATCTGGAAATTCGGAAAATGGGCTGTTTCACCTGGTATGGCTAGGCAGCTTCTCATTGCCAGAGCAGATACCCTTTCAAAGGGTGAGCAGAAACCACTTCTTTAGAGTACATACTGTCATGCCCATCCGTGTATTTCTCATATAGCGTCTGAAGAGGGATGTTTTGCTTGGGAAAGCTATGAGACTGCTCCTTGCCAGAGAATTTAACCCCTTCACAGGGTAAGTGGGAATAACTCCTTTGAGTGTATTGGCCACTTGTTTAATAAATAAGACAACCTGTTAGGTATCATCATCCTCATCTCTGGTTGCTTAATCAAAGCAAGATTCACACAGTCATGTTCCTCCACATCTTCCCCTTTGAAGAGCCTGAAGAGGCTGATTTGCCTGGGAAGAACATATGCCAGAACATATAACCATATAAAAGCAAGACTCATACAGCCATGTTCATCACGTTTTGCATGCCATTTAAAAAACACAATGGCTGAGCTGCAGGAGGAGCCGGAGGTCACGGTCACCTGAAGTCTGATGTCATGTGTAATGGTCAGGTAGGTCAGTGCATGTCAGAGTGTGCCAGGTAGGTCAGTGTGGGCCTGGGTCAGTGTAATGGTCAGTATATGTCAGGTAGGTCAGTGTATGTTGTCAGGTAGGTCAGTGCGCATTGTCAGGTAGGTTAGTGTGCGTCAGGTAGATCAGTGTGCATAAGTTAGGTCAGTGTGGGTCAGTGTAATGGTCAGTGTGGGTCAGTGTAATGGTCAGTGTGCGTCAGGTAGGTCAGTGTGCATCAGGTAGGTCAGTGTGGGTCAGTGTAATGGTCAGTGTGGGTCAGGTAGGTCAGTGTGCATCAGGAAGGTCAGTGTAATGGTCAGTGTGGGTCAGGTAGGTCAGTGTGGGTCAGTGTGTGTGAGCTAGGTCAGTGTAATGGTCAGGTTGGTCAGTGTGGGTCAGGTAGGTCAATGTGGGTCAGGTAGGTCAGTGTGGGTCAGTGTGTGTCAGGTAGGTCAGTGTGGGTCAGGTAGGTCACTGTGGGTCAGGTAGGTCAGTTTTTAGTGGTTAGCATTGATGGGCAGCAAATTAAACAACCCCCCCCCCCCCGGATCGGGCTCAGACTACAGGCTGAAGCCCCTGTTTTTTTTCCCACCTAGCAACACCCCTGTAAAAGGATATCTCAACAGGCCATAGCTGGCTCCAGTAGTTATCCACAGGTGACTCCTCTACCTTCTCTGGAAATGCTAGTCTTTTGAGGGGGTTGGCACAATGGCACAATAGTAAAGCAAACATGAGAAGCCACCAACAGGTTATTGCCATGTGTGAACAGACAAAGTATTACTTTGTGCACCTGTTATGCGGAGTACTCCCTGTGGAGGAGCTCAGGCTATGTATAGTGGCTGCAGGGAGCAAGGCACAACAATACCCAGCAATGCAGCATTCATTTGGATGCAAAGCTTTTTCAAATTTAGCTCATTCAACCTCTGTCATCCGACCGTAAACACCAGCACAGAGCAGGTGCGCGTGCATAGGAGAGACTCTGCCAACACCGCTGCCCACTTTACATGGACCCAGCGGACCCCAGACAAAGCTGTTAGTCCTGATAAAAGCCGCCACGAGGACCAGCAGCAGGGCTCCCTGGATTATGGGTCATTTAGCCGAGACACCAGGGAATGCGTCCAGCCTAATCCACACACATCGACAGACGGCCACCCGTTTAGACCAGCCAGGTAGAGGAGCACACCTAGGTCCTGCGCATAGGAGGACAAAAGAAGAACGCTGAGGCTGTAGGTGGGCTCAAATTTATATGAGTTAAGTCCTGGAGGCATGGGGGGGGGGGGGGGGGCAGAGACTATACCCAGCTGTGCTGACATGGAGCCATCAGCAAATATGTTTATTCATTCCAAGTGCTAAATGTAATGTATGTAATACATATTCTGAGAAAATTATGAAACGAGGAGAACTACACATCATTGATCAATTTATACTACAACCATAAAAGTCTGTCATGGTCCAGCAGCACTAAGTAATTGCACATGTTTGAGACATAACATCATGGTCAATAAGGTCATTTTGCTGCTGAACGCTCAGAAAAATATAGACTGGTTTTCCTGAAACATATGTAGCACTAACTCTCGGTGGAGCTGCTGGTTTAAAGCGGGCTGTTACCTTCACTCTCGATACCTCTGTTTCACCGTCACCGGGTCTAGGGTCCGGTTGAGTTTACCTCTGGACGATGTAGGCACCAAATACTTGAGTATATTTTCCAATGCTTTATTGAACAAATAATAAAGGAAGTAGCAGGAAAGAGGCAGAAGGAGAGTTGCAGGGAAGCTCAAATACCTTTCCTTAGTATTCTTTAGAACAATCTTTGGAATTGAGCACTTGTAGTTGAATGCACTCCCCTTGTGGGATTCAATCTTTGCCCACCTGGATAGGCCTCTCTCACTTGCCTAGCAGCCAGTACGCAGCACGAACAAAAGTCTCTGCCACAGATTTGCTTGGTATAAAACCCGTACGATCCTCTGCCACAGGATGTATTGGTTTGCGATGAATGTCAGACACATTACTTGAACCTTTAAGCCAACCCCACAGTACTATGCAGTAAAATTACTTCAGGATACGTCCTCCAACCGAGTCACCAGGCCCCTCTCCAGACCAGCACTCTGCATGATCCTTCCATGACGGGTCCTCCCCTGGGATCTCCTCGGTTGTCCAGCTTCTTCACTCAGGATAGACAGCTCAGGACCATTCCTCTGCTACTGTGGTAGGCCCCAGACAGGCTTCTGGGCCCACCCACACGCCGCAGCGACGTGGGCCTCTTAACGCATACCTGTCGGCCAGGAGGGCCAGCAGGTGGCTGAAAACGAACCCCTGAACATGGCGTCTGTCCCATAAATACCCTCTCCCAGAATGCAACTCGGAGGACCACCTTCACAGAGTTGTCTCCGGGACAGAGGAGCACTCATACACTTCAACACGTTGCCTTTCCAACACCAGCCCATGGTGACAACGACACCCACCGGCACAGTGTGGAACTACACGCAACTCAGCCAAGCTGGAACAGAGGCAAATCTAACTTCACCTAACAAGTAACCCACAAGATTTACCTATCAGCGGTAGATTAAAAATCTACCAGCGCTACACATATCTCCAACAATTTGCTGTGACTTTTCACAGCACACATTGCTTCAGGAAACAGGACTTTTATTATTGTTGAGGGATTCATGAATAAATCTGCAAGTAGGTTTGGCTGGTCACCAATGGGTAAATGTGTCATCAAGAATAATATGTGGGAATCATGTACCCAAACCACATAGTACTGGCATCCAGCACTGTTTCTTGTAAAAATGTAACCAATGGACCAAAGCTGCACATATGTGATAAAGACCAGACTTCATTTCTTAAAGAGGAACTGCAGTTTGCTCACATAATTTGTAATAATAAACATCTTTGCTATTCTGGAAAAGGGGAGAGACACATACTGAGAAGATATAAAGTGCTGCACACCCCGATTAATGTCAAAAAGAAAAAGAAGGTATCCCCCGTGGGGTTTTAAAGCAGCAAAAAATTATGAAAATAGGTTGTTACTTGAAAGAGTTTTTTTATTAATGGAACTTAACCATAATGGTTAAAATAGGAGCTGTGCTACAGGAGATAACACAAATGAAGCTGGCACAAGTATTATACAATGATCAAGCGCTAAAATCGGATGATAATCCTGACGTGTTTCGACCCCGTTGGGTCATCTTCAGAGGATTGAGGCGCTGTGACAAAATTTGCGTATTAGAATTCATGGATGTGACCATAAAAATACAATATAATATATATATGTTTAACAGTATAATTACCAATCACATTGTGTTTGAGCAATTTCTCCTGAGCTTATAGTTCTCCGACGTCTCCCCCACCGGGTCCCGACAAGAGTCCCCGGCCGTCCACCACGTCAACAGGGGAAAAGGGGGGG
Source organism: Aquarana catesbeiana (assembly GCF_042186555.1). Taxonomy (NCBI): domain Eukaryota; kingdom Metazoa; phylum Chordata; class Amphibia; order Anura; family Ranidae; genus Aquarana; species Aquarana catesbeiana. The sequence continues at coordinate 798,480,156 of NC_133324.1, forward strand.
TTAATCGTCCATGCGTGTCTTACAAGGAGTCACACCAAGTGGATATTTCCCAAAACTGGGGAGGAGCGTAGGGGCAAGCGAGCGAGACCTGCAGCCAAAGCATCAAATAACAGACAACTGTACCATCAGTGCGTTCGGTTTAGCACGGATAGAGATATATGTATCATGTGTCATTTTTTGAAAAAAAGAGATAACTCTGTAATTTATTTAATTAAATATTTGTTGGATGTTGTCTGTGCTTGGGGTCAGCGATGTATGAATATTCCTATAGTGATGATGGTAACAAAAGGGGGGGAGGGGAAGGGGTTAACAAGGGTAAGTAGGACTGCATATAGATATCAGTATATCAGAATATGTAATGTAATAGGTAAATAGTGGTGTCTATGTGTTGGCCGTGAAACAAGTGACGAAGTAGGGTGAAAATATAGGAATATAAAGAAAAAGGCAAGTGTGGGGAGAACATGTGAGGAAAGAAGGGGACGGGCAGACTATTAGGGAAAAAAAAAAAAAAAACCAGGGGAAAGGAAGGGGATGGGAAAGAAAGAACGGGAAGGAGGGGGGGATGGTTAAGGGGAGAATGGGAAAAAAAGATCAGGGAGTGAAGGAAAAAAGGCTTAAGAGGAAAAGATCCAGGGGAAAAAAGGGAACAGATAGGTGAAGTGTGAGGATAGTGCAGGTGGGGTGATGCATGTGAGTGGAAGGGAAGCATGGGGGTGGGGAAATGGGAAGGTGCAGTGCAAGGGGCCAAATAAAACAAACAATCAAAAAGCAGTGAAAGCAAAAACATAGGCAAAAAACAAAATCCAACCGTGTATGTGTGAGAGATGGGTGTGTGTGATAGTGTACTGAAAAATGCATGGGTGCTGGAAAAGGGGTCATGAGGTGTCAAGATGGGAAGAAAATGGGACAAAGGTGAGACAAAGAAACACACAAGTTGAAGTGCCATAAAGGTGGGCATGTATTGAGGGTGGGTAGAATCGGATGTAAATTGTACAAGATAGTATAACTAATCACAGTGGGAAGGAATGACGTGACAGAGACCCACAATACAGGGTATGTCAGGTCCAACTCATCAATGTGTTCAGATACTGGTGATTACCTGTCTCCAGAGTATAAGTCAGTTGATCAGTCTGATGAAACAGTAGGAACTAAAAGCAGATCCCCCAATCTGCTTGGTCATTATAAATAAAGTGCTGGCCGCTGATTGGATGCCTAATTAGGCTGCAGGTGCATGCAGGCTGTCCCCACCCCTCCTCCTCCAGCAGGGATTAACCCTCCACATGTGGCTCCCCCGGCGTTCAGGAAGATAAATATCCCGGCACAGCCGTCACATCCGCCGTAATAGCGCGATGTCGCGACGTCGCACGCACGCAGCATCGCGTGCCCACAACGCCACGGCATCCGGATGTGATCCGGAACGCCGCTGGCAGGAAGTGATACACCCGAGGGTGCAGAAAGGAGGCACGGACCCTTTAATTGTGCCCCCCCTCTTTTCCTGCCAGGAAGAGACGCAACGACGAAGCCCCCATCCCCAGGACGGGTCCACGGCCCATGGGACCCACATCGGGCTCAGGAAGGGAGAGAAGCAGGGGAACAACACAATGCAGACAATATGTAACAGGATTATAGAAACCTATAAATTGCATTCTAGTGTACAAAGATCTAGAAAGCTGTGGGTGGTTGGAATGCATTCGAGGCAGCGATAGGCTACCTCCATTGGATTTGTCAAAAAAAAAAAAAAAAAAAACGTATATGTGATGCTCCAGATGGTAGGGGTTGTCATTACAACAGAATGAAAATACTAGCCAATGTATTGTAAACATATTGAGTGCGCCTGAGGGGGCACACTAAAGTGTCCAGTATTATGATAGATTAGTGAAAACAGGGGAGAATAACAGATAATTTTATCCGATCTCACCTGTTATAAAATATTAACGTGTAATTACATGGGGATAGTCCAATCATCACCTATACATATACATTGGCTCATCCTGTAAACAATGTAACACAATACTTATTCAGTAGAAACAGTCACAATAAAAGTATTACAAGAATGCACAATTCAACCAGAAACATCCCACAGCTCATATCTTAACTCGAGTGTCAAAAAGTAGGGGGAGGGGTGTTTAACCACCCAATATTCGAGAAAAGGGGAGAGACACATACTGAGAAGATATAAAGTGCTGCACACCCCGATTAATGTCAAAAAGAAAAAGAAGGTATCCCCCGTGGGGTTTTAAAGCAGCAAAAAATTATGAAAATAATAGGTTGTTACTTGAAAGAGTTTTTTTATTAATGGAACTTAACCATAATGGTTAAAATAGGAGCTGTGCTACAGGAGATAACACAAATGAAGCTGGCACAAGTATTATACAATGATCAAGCGCTAAAATAGGATGATAATCCTGACGCGTTTCGACCCCGTTGGGTCATCTTCAGAGGATTGAGGCGCTGTGACAAAATTTGCGTATTAGAATTCATGGATGTGACCATAAAAATACAAAGTGGGGGAGACGTCGGAGAACTATAAGCTCAGGAGAAATTGCTCAAACACAATGTGATTGGTAATTATACTGTTAAACATATATATATTATATTGTATTTTTATGGTCACATCCATGAATTCTAATACGCAAATTTTGTCACAGCGCCTCAATCCTCTGAAGATGACCCAACGGGGTCGAAACGCGTCAGGGTTATCATCCTATTTTAGCGCTTGATCATTGTATAATACTTGTGCCAGCTTCATTTGTGTTATCTCCTGTAGCACAGCTCCTATTTTAACCATTATGGTTAAGTTCCATTAATAAAAAAACTCTTTCAAGTAACAACCTATTATTTTCATAATTTTTTGCTGCTTTAAAACCCCACGGGGGATACCTTCTTTTTCTTTTTGACATTAATCGGGGTGTGCAGCACTTTATATCTTCTCAGTATGTGTCTCTCCCCTTTTCTCGAATATTGGGTGGTTAAACACCCCTCCCCCTACTTTTTGACACTCGAGTTAAGATATGAGCTGTGGGATGATTCTGGTTGAATTGTGCATTCTTGTAATACTTTTATTGTGACTGTTTCTACTGAATAAGTATTGTGTTACATTGTTTACAGGATGAGCCAATGTATATGTATAGGTGATGATTGGACTATCCCCATGTAATTACACGTTAATATTTTATAACAGGTGAGATCGGATAAAATGATCTGTTATTCTCCCCTGTTTTCACTAATCTATCATAATACTGGACACTTTAGTGTGCCCCCTCAGGCGCACTCAATATGTTTACAATACATTGGCTAGTATTTTCATTCTGTTGTAATGACAACCCCTACCATCTGGAGCATCACATATACGTTTTTTTTTTTTTTTTTTTGACAAATCCAATGGAGGTAGCCTATCGCTGCCTCGAATGCATTCCAACCACCCACAGCTTTCTAGATCTTTGTACACTAGAATGCAATTTATAGGTTTCTATAATCCTGTTACATATTGTCTGCATTGTGTTGTTCCCCTGCTTCTCTCCCTTCCTGAGCCCGATGTGGGTCCCATGGGCCGTGGACCCGTCCTGGGGATGGGGGCTTCGTCGTTGCGTCTCTTCCTGGCAGGAAAAGAGGGGGGGCACAATTAAAGGGTCCGTGCCTCCTTTCTGCACCCTCGGGTGTATCACTTCCTGCCAGCGGCGTTCCGGATCACATCCGGATGCCGTGGCGTTGTGGGCACGCGATGCTGCGTGCGTGCGACGTCGCGACATCGCGCTATTACGGCGGATGTGACGGCTGTGCCGGGATATTTATCTTCCTGAACGCCGGGGGAGCCACATGTGGAGGGTTAATCCCTGCTGGAGGAGGAGGGGTGGGGACAGCCTGCATGCACCTGCAGCCTAATTAGGCATCCAATCAGCGGCCAGCACTTTATTTATAATGACCAAGCAGATTGGGGGATCTGCTTTTAGTTCCTACTGTTTCATCAGACTGATCAACTGACTTATACTCTGGAGACAGGTAATCACCAGTATCTGAACACATTGATGAGTTGGACCTGACATACCCTGTATTGTGGGTCTCTGTCACGTCATTCCTTCCCACTGTGATTAGTTATACTATCTTGTACAATTTACATCCGATTCTACCCACCCTCAATACATGCCCACCTTTATGGCACTTCAACTTGTGTGTTTCTTTGTCTCACCTTTGTCCCATTTTCTTCCCATCTTGACACCTCATGACCCCTTTTCCAGCACCCATGCATTTTTCAGTACACTATCACACACACCCATCTCTCACACATACACGGTTGGATTTTGTTTTTTGCCTATGTTTTTGCTTTCACTGCTTTTTGATTGTTTTATTTGGCCCCTTGCACTGCACCTTCCCATTTCCCCACCCCCATGCTTCCCTTCCACTCACATGCATCACCCCACCTGCACTATCCTCACACTTCACCTATCTGTTCCCTTTTTTCCCCTGGATCTTTTCCTCTTAAGCCTTTTTTCCTTCACTCCCTGATCTTTTTTTCCCATTCTCCCCTTAACCATCCCCCCCTCCTTCCCGTTCTTTCTTTCCCATCCCCTTCCTTTCCCCTGGTTTTTTTTGTTTTTTTTGTTTTTTTTTCCCCTAATAGTCTGCCCGTCCCCTTCTTTCCTCACATGTTCTCCCCACACTTGCCTTTTTCTTTATATTCCTATATTTTCACCCTACTTCGTCACTTGTTTCACGGCCAACACATAGACACCACTATTTACCTATTACATTACATATTCTGATATACTGATATCTATATGCAGTCCTACTTACCCTTGTTAACCCCTTCCCCTCCCCCCCTTTTGTTACCATCATCACTATAGGAATATTCATACATCGCTGACCCCAAGCACAGACAACATCCAACAAATATTTAATTAAATAAATTACAGAGTTATCTCTTTTTTTCAAAAAATGACACATGATACATATATCTCTATCCGTGCTAAACCGAACGCACTGATGGTACAGTTGTCTGTTATTTGATGCTTTGGCTGCAGGTCTCGCTCGCTTGCCTCTACGCTCCTCCCCAGTTTTGGGAAATATCCACTTGGTGTGACTCCTTGTAAGACACGCATGGACGATTAACCCCCCCTTTTCCCCTGTTGACGTGGTGGACGGCCGGGGACTCTTGTCGGGACCCGGTGGGGGAGACGTCGGAGAACTATAAGCTCAGGAGAAATTGCTCAAACACAATGTGATTGGTAATTATACTGTTAAACATATATATATTATATTGTATTTTTATGGTCACATCCATGAATTCTAATACGCAAATTTTGTCACAGCGCCTCAATCCTCTGAAGATGACCCAACGGGGTCCAAACGCGTCAGGATTATCATCCGATTTTAGCGCTTGATCATTGTATAATACTTGTGCCAGCTTCATTTGTGTTATCTCCTGTAGCACAGCTCCTATTTTAACCATTATGGTTAAGTTCCATTAATAAAAAAACTCTTTCAAGTAACAACCTATTATTTTCATAATTTTTTGCTGCTTTAAAACCCCACGGGGGATACCTTCTTTTTCTTTTTGATCTTTGCTATTCTGAAGCTTCCCTCCAACCACTTTGCATATTATTTTATATATACTGTGATTCTGCCAAATATGCTGCAGAAATCTCCCTCCACTAAGCCTGGCTGCATTCCTTTTAACTGTGGGCAGCTAAAGCTGCTGTCTGTTCACTTCCTGGATTTACACAGACACACTGAGGCACACCTCCAGCTCTGCAGCCCTGTATCTTTCATTGGCCCTCTTATGACTCATCCCCCTCCCTTTCTGGCAAACTCTCAGGAGAGTAAGAGAGAGAAAGAGAGAGCTGTGCATGATGTCATAAGCCTAGGCTAATGACCAGACAAGAAACAGGAAGTGGGCTGTATAAGGCATTTACTGGCAGAACAAAAATGTTTTACTATCCAAAGTTAAAGCAACAAGGGCAGAAGATTTAATAGATGGAAAGTTAAAAAAAAATGACTGAAGTTCCACTTTAACAGTTGTGAATGTTTGTGAGTGTAGGGATGGGGTGGGAGTGGTACATTAAGTACCTTGAGTTTGAAAATTTACAGGTTTCTCTGGAACATAAAGAGTGGTATGTTGCGTACCTCTAGTAGCATAGTAGCACATTTTTTAAGTGAGCCTGAACTCAAAAAGATTTGACGTGTAATACATAACATAAAAAAGTAATACCCTGAAAGGTGATACTTTTTGTCTTAAATTCCTCCATGCAATCAGTTCACTTATTGTGTCTTGGGACTGATAGTTGTAGATTTGCTGGGTGACAGCATCCTAGTCTCATGAGATTTGGAGTAACATTTGGTGAGATCGCAACTGTGCTGTTCACTGTTCTGCTTGCTAGAGAGGAATCGGAACCTAAATTTATTTTTATTATTTATTTCAGGTACTTATATAGCACCGTCAATTTACGCAGCGCTTTACATATATATTGTACATTCACATCAGTCCCTACCCTCAAGGAGCTTACAATCTAAGGTCCCTAACTCACATTCATACATACTAGGGACAATTTAGACAGGATCCAATTAACCTACCAGCATGTCTTTGGAGTGTGGGAGGAAACCGGAGTACCTGGAGAAAACCCACGCAGGCACAGGGAGAACATGCAAACTCCAAGCAGGTAGTGTCGTGGTTGGGATTTGAACCAGTGACCCTTCTTACTGCTAGGCGAGAGTGCTACCACTACACCACTGTGCCACCCAATGTTTTCAAATTCACTAATGTTGCTTTCTGAATATTCCACAACTAGTCAATGAATGATCAGTCCTTGGGGGGCCAGCTCTGACATATGAAATCAAAGCTTTCCCTCTACCATGGTGGCCCCCTCCAAAGAGAGACCACGTGGAACAAGGCAAGGGTATTTTGGTAATGGGGAGAATATCAGCTTTGGGAAGCCTATAATCAATTCTGGCAACTATTTTTCTTTTTACCTCTGTTTGCCTTACTGGACACAGCTCTCACAGTTTGGACCCTGTTTAACATCTTCCGGTTTTAGGACTTTGTGAGTGGGTCAAAGGTTTGCTTTAAGGTAAATTGAAAAAGATTGACACTTGCCCATCTAGAAAGTCTGCATTTGGGAGGGAAAACTTAGACTTGTATTCAGGACATGAGGTGATAATATCTGATATCTGATAGCTGATATCTGACCAGGGTTAAACCACAATAGCAGTTAGATGTGGAACCAAAATGTTTACCTATTTCATGGCGGCAATTGTTTGTTATTTCACACAGCCTGCTGTCAGGCCCGGATTTACTCCCTTTGCTGCCCCAAGGCCGGGCCCTTCAATGCCGCCACCCCCCCCCCCCCCCCCACACACACACACACCACCAGAAAGAGCCCCCAGACATAATACGGTCAAAGACTGCAGACATGATACAAGAGATGGTTAGAGACTGCAATCATAGTACAGAAGATGGTCAGAGATTGCAGACATGATACAGGAGACGGTCAGAGACTGCAGTTCCTATGGACATTAGCAGATAATGGCCGATCGGCCCTCTCACCTGACCCAGCGATACAGCAATGGTTCCCCTGATCAGGAGTCTGCTCACTCTGAATTGCCCGTGGCGACTCCGCTTGGTAGCACCCAGATCTGTATTCCTGCAATGACTCCATTCCTTTCTGCGCCAGGGATGGCGCCAGGCTGTGTGGCTTTCCCTCTGGTGGCACAGGGCAGCGGGGTTCTCTCTCTAATGGTGTTCCCTCAGTACTGCCCTCTCCCTCTGGAGCCCTGGGTGTACTTTCCTGGGTGTAGACCCCCCAGGACAAACCACCCCCCTCCATTAGTACAGACCCCCCCCAGGACAAACCCCCTCCATTAGTACAGACCCCCCAGGAAACCCCCCTCCATTAGTACAGACCCCCCCAGGACAAACCCCTCTCCATTACTACAGACCCCCCCAGGAAACCCCCCTCCATTAGTACAGACCCCCCAGGAAACCCCCCTCCATTAGTACAGACCCCCCCAGGACAAACCCCTCTCCATTACTACAGACCCCCCCAGGACAAACCCCCTCCATTAGTACAGACCCCCCAGGACAAACCCCTCTCCATTACCACAGACCCCCCAAGACAAACCCCCCTCCATTAGTACAGCCCCCCCAGGACAAACCCCCCTCCATTAGTACAGCCCCCCCAGGACAACCCCCCCTCCATTAGTACAGACGCCCACCAGGGTAAACCCCCCTCCATTAGTACAGACCCCCACCAGGAAAAAACCCCCTCCCTTCATTAGTACAGACCCCCCAGGACAAACGCCCTTCCCTTAGTACAGACCCCCCCAGGACAAACCCCCCTCCCTTCATTAGTACAGACCCCCCACGACAAACCCCCCTCCCTTCATTAATACAGACCCCCCAGGACAAACCCCCCTCCCTTCATTAGTACAGACCCCCCCAGGACAAACCCCCCTCCCTTCATTAGTACAAACCCCCCAGGACAACCCCCTCCATTAGTACAGACCCCCACCAGGACAAACCACCCCTCCCTTCATTAGTACAGACCCCCCAGGACAAACCCCCCCATTAGTACAAACCCCCCCAGGACAACCCCCTCTCCATTAGTACAACCCCCCCAAGTCAACTCCCACCCCCTCCATTAGCACAGACCCCCCCAGGACAAACCACCCCTCCCTCCATTAGTACAGACCCCCCCCAGGACAAACTCCCCCTCCATTAGTACAGACCCCCAGGACAAAACACCCCCTTCATTAGAACAAACCCCCCAGGACAAACCCCCCTCCATTAGTACAGACATCCCAGGACAAACCCCCCCTTCACTAGTACAGACCCCCAGGACAACCCCTCCTCCATTAGTACAGACCCCCCAGGACAACCCCCCCCAGGACAACCTCCCCTCCATTAGTACAGACCCCCCAGGACAACCCCCCCTCCATAAGTGTACAACAGAACAGATGGAGACAGGCTTGGGCGGGAGTGAGAGACAGAGGAGAACACGCCCCCCCCACACAGAGACCAGCCGCTCCGATCTCCGGCGGCTGCTCTCCTTCTCTGACAGGAGGAGGGAGGGGGGCGGGCTTGAGCCTCGAAAAAAACAGCAGCGGCGGCGGTGACCTGCGGAGGGAGTCGCCTCAGTCTGGACACAGAGAGGAGGAGGAGGGAGAGGAGCACTCTAGCGCTTCAGCACCCCCACCTCTCTGGCGCCCGGGTGCACTGCATGCTGCTATGTTAGTGTGGGGGGCGGCCGAGAAGTTGTTGCAGGAGCGGCGCCGCCCCTGTACCACTGCCGCCCCGAGGCCTGGCCTCGGTGGCCTTAATGGAAATCCGGCCCTGCCTGCTGTTGTTCCTAACAGCTTGTCAGTGGTTGATTTCAGACTATCCCAATAGGCCCACAGCAATTTACCTTTATAGGATGGATACTTAAAAGGGAGATGTGCCAGCCTGTAGAGTGTGTGACATCAGATGGAGGAATGTTCTCCAACTCAGTCTGGGAAGAAGGAGATCAATGAGAGAATTTTCTGGAAGAAGGTTATTGAGAGAAACTTCAGAGAGACATTCTGATACAACCCCTGGCAAAAATCATGGAATCACCAGTCCCTGAGGATGTTCCTTCAGTTGTTTATTGTTGTAGAAAAAAAGCAGATCACAGACATGGCCAAAAACTAAAGGCATTTCAAATGGCAACTTTCTGGCTTTAAGAAACACTAAAAGAAATCAAGAAAAATAATTGTGGTGGCCAGTAACCGTTAGATTTTTAGAACAAGCACAGGGAATAAGTTATGGAATCACTCAATTCTGAGGAAAAAATTATGGAATCACCCTGTAAATTTTCATTACAAACACTAACACCTGCATCAGATTAAATCTGCTTGTTAGTATGTAGGTAAAGAGGGTAAATCATCACACAGTGTTGCACAAGATGTTGGTTGTTCACAGTCGGCTGTGTCTAAAACATGGACCAAATACAAACAACATGGGAAGGTGGTTAAAGGCAAGCATACTGGTAGACCAAGGAAGACATAAAAGCGTCAAGACAGAAAACTTAAAGTAATATGCCTTGAAAACAGAAAATGTACAACAAAACAAATGAGGAACAAATGGGAGGAAACTGGAGTCAACATCTGTGACTGAACTGTAAGAAACCGCCTAAAGGAAATGGGATTTACATACAGAAAAGCTAAAAGAAAGCCATCTCTAACACCTAAACACAAAAAAACAAGGTTACAATGGGCTAAGGAAAGGCAATTGTGGACTGTGAATGATTGGATGAAAGTCATATTCAGTGATGAATCTCGAATCTGCATTGGGCAAGGTGATGATGCTGGAACTTTTGTTTGGTGCAGTTCCAATGAGATTTATGCAGACGACTGTCTGAAGAAAACATGCAAATTTCCACAGTCAATTATGATATGGGGCTGCATGTCAGGTAAAGGCACTGGGGAGATGGCTGTCATTAAATCTTCAATAAATGCACAGGTTTACATTGAAATTTTGGACACTTTTCTTATCCCATCTATTGAAAGGATGTTTGGGGATGATGAAATAATTTATCAAGATGATAATGCATCTTGCCATAGAGCAAAAACTGTGAAAAAATTCTTTGAAGAAAGACACATAAGGTCAATGTCATGGCCTGCAAACAGTCCGGATCTCAATCCAATTGAAAATCTGTGGTGGAAGTTAAAGAAAATGGTCCATGACAAGGCTCCAACCAGCAAAGATGATTTGGCAACAGCAATCAGAGAAGGCTGGAGCCAGATTGATGAAGAGTACTGTTTATCACTCATTAAGTCAATGTCTCAGAGACTGCAAGCAGTTATAAAAGCCAGAGGTGGTGCAACAAAGTACTAGTGATGTGTTGGAGTGTTATTTTGTTTGTTTGTTTTTCATGATTCCATAATTTTTTCCTCGGAATTGAGTGATTCCATAATTTATTTCCTGTGCTTGTTCTATAAATCCAACTGTTACTGGCCACCACAATTATTTTTCTAGTTTTCTTTTAGTGTTTCTTAAAGCCAGAAAGTTGCCATTTGAAATGCCTTTAGTTTTTGGCCATGTCTGTGATCTGCTTTTTTTCTACAACAATAAACAACTGAAGGAACATCCTCAGGGACTGGTGATTCCATAATTTTTGCCAGGGGTTGTAGATTCTCCTAGTCATGTTCCTGTTTGCACAGTGCCTAGCGGACAGTGTAGATAAACTGGAGTTGATTCCACCTGTTTCTTCTGCCTGAATAGGAGGACTAGGGAGAACTGACTGCTGAATTGTAAGTTTAATGGTCTCTGCAATGAAATTCCTTGTGCTCTAGTAACTTTCCCTTGGATTTCTAAAATTACATTACTTTACTAAAACACAGAACTGACATATCTTTAGTATCTGTGCATTTCTCTAAAAGCTAGTGTGGTAGACTGTGTATTGCATAGCCTAGGAAAAACATAGAGGAAAAATACAGACAGTTGCTTTACAGTAGTGTTTTCTGGACAAAAAGGAATTTTTTGTGAACAGACTTTTTCAAGACGAATCATTTTAAAGGGACTACATACCTGTTATTTATTTCAGTGTGCAATATCTTAGTTACTTTTTTACTTACTGCACATTTGTTCACGACTCCAATGCAGATCCGTGAGCTCACCAATAGGGATGAGCCGAACACCCCCGGTTCGCAGCAGAACATGCGAACAGGCAAAAAATTTGTGCGAACACGTGAACACCTTTAAAGTCTATGGGACGTGAATGTGAAAAATCAAAAGTGCTCATTTTAAAGTCTTATATGCAAGTTATTGCCATAAAAAGTGTTTGGGGATCCGGGTCCTGCCCCAGGGGACATGTATCAATGCAAAAAAAAGTTTTAAAAACTGACGTTTTTTCGGGAGCAGTGATTTTAATAATGCTTAAAGCGAAACAATAAAAATGAAGTATTCCTTTATATATCGTGCCTGGGGGGTGTCCTTAGTATGCCTGTAAAGTAGCGCATTTTTTCCATGTTTATAACAGTACCACAGCAAAATGACAATTCTAATGGAAAAAAACTTCATTCAAAACTGATCGCGGCTGTAATGCATTGTCGGATCCCGGCAATATAGATAAAAATACCAAAAATAAAATAGGCGTGGATGTCCCCCCCCAAAATCCATACCAGACCCCGCACCAAAATTAAAAAAAAAATATCATGGGAGTGCTGTGAAAAAGTATTTACCCCCTTCCTAATTTTGTGTTCTTTTGCATATTTGTTACACATAAATGATTCAGATCATCAAACACATTTTAATATTACACAAAGATACCTCGAGTAAATATAAAATGCAACTTTTAAATGATGATTTAATTTATTAAGGGAAAAAAAGCTGTCCAAACCTGCCTGGCCCTATGTGAAAAAATAATTGACCCCTAAACTTAATAACTGGTTGTGCCACCCTTAGCGGCAACAACTGCAATTAAGTGTTTGCGATAACTGGCAATGAGTCTTTCACATCTCTGTGGAGGAATTTTGGTGCTCTCTTCTTTGCAGAATTGTTTTAATTCGGCCACATTGGAGGGTTTTCCAGCATAAACGGCCTGTGTAAGGTCATGCCACAGCATCTGAATAAGATTTAAGTCCAGACTTTGACTACGCAACTCCGTAACCTTTGTTTTGTTTTTTTGAGCCATTCCAAGGTAGACTTGCTGTAGTGTTTGGGATCATTGTCCTGCTGCATAACCCAACTGCAGTTGAGCTTGAGGTCAGGAACTAATGGCCAGACATTGTCCTTCAGGGTTTTCTGGTAGAGCGCAGAATTCATGGTTCCATTCAGTTATGGCAGGTTGTCCAGGTCCTAAAGCTGCAGAGTAGCTCCAGACCATCACACTACCACTTCCTTGTGTGACTATTGGTATGATGTTCTTTTTATGAAATACTGTGTTAGTTTTTTTCGCCAGATGTAATGGGACGCGCACCTTCCAAAAAGTTCAACTTTTGTCTCATCAGTCCACAGAATATTTGCCCAAAAGTCTTAGGGATAAATCAAGATGTTTTGTGGCCAATGTGTGATGAGCCCTTGTGTTCTTTTGGTCAGCAGTGGAACTCTCCCATAGATGCCATTTTTGCTCAGTCTCTTATTGTTGAATCATGAACACTGACCCTAACTGAGGCAAGTGAGGCCTGCAGTTCTTTAGATGTTGTTCTGGGTTCTTTTATGACCTACTGGATGAGTTGTCATTATGCTCTTGGTGTAATTTTGGTAGGCCAGCCACTCCTGGGAAGGGTCGCCACTGTTCCAAGTTTTCTCCATTTGTGGATAATGGCTCTCACCATGATTGGCTGGAGTCCCAAAGCCTTAGCAATGGCTTTGTAACCCTTTCTAGACTGATACATGTCAATTACTTTGTTTCTTATCTTTCCTTGAATTTCTTTAGATTGCGGCATGATGTGTTGCTTTTTGAGATCTTTTGGTGTGCTTCACTTTCTCAGACAGCTTCTATTTAAGTGATTTCCTGATTCAACAGGTCTGGCAGTAATCAGGCCTGGGTGTGGCAAGTAAAATTTAACTCTAAAATGTGGTTAATCACAGTTAATTCATGATTTAGCAAAGGGGGCACTTACTTTTTCACATAGGGCCAGGCAGGTTTGGACAGCTTTTTGCCCTTAATAAATTAAATCATCATTTAAAAACTGCATTTCATATTTACTCGAGGTTATCGTTGTCTAATATTAAAATTTGTTTGATGATCTGAATCATTTATGTGTGACAAATATGAAAAAGAATCTAAAATCGGGAAGGGGGAAAATACTTTTTCACAGCACTGTATACTCTGAACAGCAATATATATATTATACGGCCTGCCCTATATACTCTGCAGAAAAACTGGGCCTTAGGTGTTGGTGGTACCAGAACACTGTAAGCCCACACAGTTACTCTTATTGGGGGCAGGAACGGGCTCTGCTGTAAAATATTATATCAAAAATTGAAATTACATGGCCCTGTTAAACAGGGGCATAAAAATTGGGCCTTTGGTTTTGGTGGCGCCAGAATACTGTAAGCCCACACAGTTACTCTTGTTGGGCACATGAACAGCCCTGCTGTGAAATATTATATCAAAAATTGTAATTACAAGCCCCTGTTAAGCAGGGGCATAAAAATTGAGCCTTTGGTTTTGGTGGTGCCAGAACGCTGTACACCCTCACAGTTACTCTTGTTGGGTGCAGGAATGGGCCATGCTGTGAAATATTAGATTAAACATTGTAATTACATGCTCCTGTTAAACAGGGGCAGAAGAATTAGGCCTTGTGTGGTGGTGCCACAACACTGTAACCCCTCACACATACTCTTGTTGGGTGCAGGAATGGGCCCTGCTGTGAAATATTACATAAAAAATTGTAATTATATGCCCCTGTTAACCAGGGGCAGAAAAATTGGGTGGTGGGCCCCTAAACCAAAAATATTTTTGGAAGCTAGCATCATCAAGTTTGAGGAGGGATAGGATAGTCAGCATAGGCAGTCTTCAAGGGATCCCAGATCTATAGCAAATTCAATCAGTTTAATCAGCATCAGGTGCTTGATAGCTGCTGATCCAAGACTAATTCATTTTTTAATGAATGTGAGCCTATCAATGGAGTCTATGGACAGGCGCACTCTTTGATCCATTACAAACCCTCCAGCAGCACTGAATGTGCGTTCAGAAAGCATTCTGGATGCAGGACAGGCCAGTAGCTCAATTGCATATTGAGCAAGTTCTGGCCAGTGGTCCATCCTCAAGACCCAGTAACCCAGTGGATGCTCTGTTGGAAAGGTCTCAAAGTCTAATCTTGCCCCTAGATATTCCTGCACCATATAATGCAGACGCTGGCGATGGTTTCTTGAACCAATCAGACCTTGGCACTGAGGACTGAAAAATTGTTTAAAGGCATCGGTCAGCCGGCCACCTTCTCCACCACTCTTCCTCTGACTAAACGAAGCCTCAGCAACAGGTTGTCCAGCACCAGGAAATGGTAACCTCCCAGGGTTTGGAAATGCGTTACACAAACCTTTCTTCAAGGCCTCCTGAAGATGTTTCATCCTCTGCTCCCTCTACAAAAGCAGGAGGAGTTCTGCAACTTTACCCTTGTAACATGGATCAAGAAGGGTTGCCAGCCAGTAATGGTCCCTCTCCTTGATTCCACAAATCCTAGGGTCCTTTCGCAGGCTTAGCAGAATCAGGGAGGCCACACAGCGTAAGTTTGCAGAAGCATTCCATTCTGAGTCTATGGGTTACTAAGGATCACAGGATCCGTAACTACCTCCTCCCAGCCACGTAAAACTCCTTGGGTTTCTGGGGACTGAAAACCATCCCTTAAAGACAGCTGCTGAGTGTTATCCTTTACATCCATGCTGACACAATCCTCCTCCTCTTCTTTCTGTGTGTTTGGCGGGCCCGCAGGAATGCTATATGGATAAAAGGGGCCTTGAGAGGAAAGGAAGTCCCCCTTCTTCCTCCCGCTGTTCTGCCCTGTCCATGATTCCACGAAGCGTGTGCTCCAACAGGAACACTAGAGGGACAGTGTCACTGATGCATGCATTGTCGCTGCTCACCATCCTTGTGGCCTCCTCAAATGGTGAGAGGACAGTGCATGCATCCTTGAACAGTAGCCACTGGCATGGCGAAAAGAAGCCAAGCTCCCCTGACCCTGTCCTAGTGCCATACTCGCACAGGTACTCATTAATGACCCTCATCTGTGTGTGCAGCCGCTGCAGCATTGCCAACGTTGAGTTCCACCTGGTGGGCATGTCACAAATGAGGCAGTTGGTGGGCAAGTTGCATTCTCTTTGAATGTCAGCCAGCCGAGCACTGGCATTGTATGACCGGCGGAAATGACCACAGACTTTTCTGGCCTGCCTCAGGAGATCTTGTAAGCCTGGATACCTGCTCAAGTACCACTGCACCACCAAAATTCAGGACGTGCGCCAAACACAGAACATGGGTCAACTGTCGGAGGACGGAGAGAAGGTTGGTGCCATTGTCGCATACAACCATTCCTGGCTGAAGCTGGCGTGGCGTCAACCACCTCTGAGCCTGCCCCTGCAGAGCTGACAGAATCTCTGTCCCAGTGTGGCTCCTATCCCCTAGGCAGATGAATTCAAGCACCATATGGCATCTTTTAGCCTGACTGCTTGCGTAGCCCCTTGAACGCTTACGGAGCACTGCTGGTCCTGAGGACAAATCTGCATAAGAGGCCATAGAGGAAGAAGAAGAGGAGGGGTGGAGGAGAGAGCTGTGGCAGAATAACCACTAGCATTTTGGAGGCGTGGTGGAGGAACAAGCTCCAACAACACTGAACCCTCCTGTATCATTACTAGCTGCCAGCAGTTACCCAGTGCGCCGTGAAGGAAAGGTAACGTCCCTGCCCATGCCTGCTGGACCATGAGTCAGCAATAATATGAACCTTACTGCTGACTGCCCTGTCCAACGAGGCCAAAACATTGCCTTCCACATGCTGGTAAGGAGCCGGAATGGCCTTTCCGTGAAAAGAAATGGCGTTTTGGAACCTGCCACTGAGGTACAGCACATTCCACAAATTCATGAAAGGGGGCAGAGTCTACCAGCTGAAAAGGCAGCAGTTGCAGTGCTAGCAATTTGGCCAAGCTAGCATTTAGATGCTGAGCATGTGGATGGCTGGGACTGAATTTGTTTTTATGGTTCAGCAACTGGGGTAGGGAAATTTGCCTGCTAAAATCAATTGGTGGTGTACTGCTAGTAGATTGGCTGCAAGTACTTGGGACACCTATTGCTATACCTTCATTCCTCTCAGTGCAGGTTTTTGAGAGGACTGGAGGTATATTAGGGTTGGAGATCCCAGATGAGGAGCAAGGAGAAGTCCACCCTTTTTCTTTGATATGGGTCTTTCAAGTGCTGTTGCCAATGGACTTCATGGCAGGTCGTCATATGTCTGGTCAAGCATTTGGTGCCAAAGCAGCTGCTGTTCTGGTCACGCTTGAGCCGCTTTAGACATAGGTTGCAAACAGCAACAGTACAATCTGCTGCACATGTGCCTGAAAAAGGCCCACACCAAGGAACTTTTAAAAGTCAGTGGGCAGTCAGCAGCGCCCTGCACCTGCGGAGCTCTGCGGTGTGATACAATAGGGTGGCTGCCCTTAAGCTGCCCCCTAGAGGACATCCTGCTTTGTTGGAATTGTACCTCTTCCTCTCTTCTCTCCGGCACCCAAGTACAGTCAGTGACCTCATCATCCCCTCCCTCCTCGTCACTGGAGCAAACTTGGCAGTATGCTGCAGCTTGGGGAACATGACTGCCAGTTTCTTGTCCTTCTGTGGCACCTCTTCTCTCTAGCCTCACATTACTCCCTTCCTCAACCTGGGAACCAACATCAGAGCCTTCAAATTGCTGCGCATCCTCCAGCATGTACCCGACGCTGTGGTCGAATAATTCTGGGGACTCCTCTGTGCATGATGGTGGGGCTACGGAAGGAGTGATTGTGGACAAGGAGCCAGTGGAATATCCACTCCACCAACTCTTCTGCATGTTGTGGCTCAATATCATGGCCAGCAGCAGCAAAAAAGGACAAGCGTGCCCCATGGCCACCTGCAGAGGATGCATCATGTCCATGACCACCACTGTTGACTGTAGGCACCGAGGCTGCTTGCCCTCTTTTAGTGGCCTATGAGCGTCTGCCTCTCCTTGGTGGCCTTCCGGACATGATGTATTTTTTGTTTTGCAACACCACACTGTATTATATACTGTATATTGAAGTGTGTTAGAAACTATACACCACCGAATGCACTGTATATATGGGCTACACTGAATGCAGAATATATATATAATATAATATATATATATATATATATATATATATATATATATATATATATATATATATATATATATATATATATATATATATACACTAATACACTGCCTGAAGTGTATTAGAAACTGTACACACTCTATTAGATACTGTGTACACTGCCTGCACTATTTTAGAAACTGTACTACGGATGCACTGTATTGTGTACTCTGTACACAACTAGAAGTTTAGTAGAAACTGTACACACTGTATTAGATACTGTGTACACCACCTGAAGTGTATTAGAAACTGTACACACTTTATTAGATACTGTGTACACCGCCTACGCTGTATTAGAAACTGTACTATGGCTGCACTATATTGTGTACTGTGTACGCCACCAGAAGTGTAGTAGAAACTGTACACACTGTATTAGATACTGTGTACACCACCAGAAAAGTAGTAGAAACTGTACACACTGTATTAGATACTGTGTACACCGCCTGAAGTGTATTCGAAACTGTACACACTGTATTAGATACTGTGTACATGACCAGAAAAGTAGTAGAAACTGTAAAAACTATATTAGATACTGTGTACACCGCCTGCACTGTATTAGAAACTGTACTATGGCTGCACTGTATTGTGTACTGTGTACACCACCAGAATCGTAGTAGAAACTGTACACACTGTATTAGATACTGTGTACACTGTCTGAAGTGTATTAGAAACAGTACACCACCGAATGCACTGTAGATATAGGCTACACTGGATGCAGAGTGTGTATGTGTATATATATATATATATATATATATATATATATATATATATATATATATATATATATATATATATATATATATATATATATATATATATATATATATGTGTGTGTGTGTGTGTGTGTGTGTGTGTGTGTGTGTGTATATATATATATATATATATATATATATATATATATATATATATATATATATATATATATATATACATACACACACACACACACACACACACACACACACACACACACACACACACACACAAGACTGTATATATACATATATATATATTAATACGGTGCCTGCACTGACTGAATATCGAGTAAACACTGAATATATCATCTATGCTAAATGCAGAGTGTATATATATATATATATATATATATACACAGTGGGTACAGAAAGTATTCAGACCCCCTTCAATTTTTCACTCTTTGTTATATTGCAGCTATTTGCTAAAATCATTTAAGTTCATTTTTTTCCTCATTAATGTACATACAGCACCCCATACTGACAAAAAAACACAGAATTGATGACATTTTTGCAGATTTATTAAAAAAGAAAAACTGAAATATCACATGGTCCTAAGTATTCAGACCCTTTGCTGTGACACTCATATATTTAACTCAGGTGCTGTCCATTTCTTCTGATCATCCTTGAGATGGTTCTACACCTTCATTTGAGTCCAGCTGTGTTTGATTATACTGATTGGACTTGATTAGGAAAGCCACGCACCTGTCTATGTAAGACCTTACAGCTCACAGTGCATGTCAGAGCAAATGAGAATTATGAGGTCAAAGGAACTGCCTGAAGAGCTCAGAGACAGAATTGTGGCAAGGCACAGATCTGGCCAAGGTTACAAAAACATTTTTGCTGCACTTAAGGTTCCTAAAAACACAGTGACCTCCATAATCCTTAAATGCAAGATGTTTGGGACGACCAGAACCCTTCCTAGAGCTGACCGTCCGGTCAAACTGAGCTATCGGGGGAGAAGAGCCTTGGTGAGAGAAGTAAAGAAGAACCCAAAGATCACTGTAACTGAGCTCCAGAGATGCAGTCGGGAGATGGGAGAAAGTTTTAGAAAGTCAACCATCACTGCAGCCCTCCACCAGTCGGGGCTTTATGGCAGAGTGGCTCAACGGAAGCCTCTCCTCAGTGAAAGACACATGAAAGCCTGCATGGAGTTTGCTAAAAAACACCTGGAGGACTCCAAGATGGTGAGAAATAAGATTCTCTGGTCTGATGAAACCAAGATAGAAGTTTTTGGCCTTAATTCTAAGCGGTATGTGTGGAGAAAACCAGGCACTGCTCATCACTTGTCCAATACAGTCCTAACAGTAAAGCATGGTGGTGGCAGCATCATGCTATGGGGGTGTTTTTTCAGCTGCAGGGACAGGATGACTGGTTGCAATCGAGAGAAATATGAATGTGGCCAAGTACAGAGATATTCTGGACGAAAACCTTCTCCAGAGTGCTCAGGACCTCACACTGGGCCGAAGGTTTACCTTCTAACAAGACAATGACCCTAAGCGCACAGCTAAAATAACAAAGGAGTGGCTTCACAACAACTCCGTGACTGTTCTTGAATGGCCCAGCCAGAGCCCTGAATTAAACCCAATTGAGCATCTCTGGAGAGACCTAAAAATGGCTGTCCACCAACGTTTATCATCCAACCTGACAGAAATGGAGAGGATCTGCAAGGAGGAATGGCAGGGGATTCCCAAATCCAGGTGTGAAAAACTTGTTGCATCTTTCCCAAAAAGACTCATGGATGTATTAGATCAAAAAGGTGGTTCTACTAAATACTGAGCAAAGGGTCTGAATACTTAGGACCATGTGATATTTCAGTTTTTCTTTTTTAATAAATCTGCAAAAATGTCAATTCTGTGTTTTTCTGTCAATATGTGGTGCTGTGTGTACATTAATGAGGAAAAAATGAACTTAAATGATTTTAGCAAATGGCTGCAATATAACGAAGAGTGAAAATTGTAAGGGGGTCTGAATAAAGTGGCTAAAGCGGCTCAAGCTTTCCATCCCCACTGTATATATATATATATATAAATGCCAGACTGACTGTGTATATGTATGTATATGTATGTATATATATATATATATATATATATATATATATATATATATATATATATATATATATATATATATATATATGAAATACACTGCCATTAACTGAATAACCTGCCTGCGTAATCTAACCCAAGCTATCTCTCTGTCCACACCGACAACACTACACACAGCCGCCGTGTAAGCAGTCTTATATAGTGTGGGGCGTGGACTTAGTCCACCTGAGCCATGATTGGCCAAAGGCACCCTGCCTTTAGCGAATTATGGCTCTCTCAGCAGAGCGCGCTGTGATTGGCCAAAGCATGCAGGTCAGGTGCATGCTTTGGCCAATCAGCATACAGCAATGCACTGTGATCTCACAGTGCATTATGGGGCGTTCCGTGGGGCTCGAATTTCCTGCGAACGACTCATAGTGTTCGCTGTTCACCGAACAGGCGAACACCCAATGTTCGAGTCGAACTTATGTTCGACCCGAACATCGAACTCATCCCTACTCACCAACAGAAAAGTTTGGGACTTATATTACAGTTAGCTTAGCTATATAGGAGAAAGTAAACTGTCTTATTGCATATGTTCTACTTGCAATACTGTGATTCTACTTTTCATTATTAAACATGTTGCTTGCTGGGTATTAACCATTTTTCCTTTTTTCCAGGATGCAGCCACTGCTGAATATAACTGCATATTATTTACAGTCGTCAGTCTTGGTAAATCACAGGATTTCAAGGGTACCACCAGATTCAAGTAGGAGCTGTACTTGCATATTACCAAAGTCAACACCTACGGGTGGGCTACATTTACCTAGCAAAGAAAACTCACAGTACAGTGGCAACTCAATTATATCCTATGTATTATAGGAGGGGGTTTAAAGTGGTATTAAACGTAAAACATGTATCATATTATAGCTTATCAATCATTAGATGTGGTGGCTGCATCAGTTTTCTTTTCTTTGGCGTTTTCCCTCTGTTTTCACCTGGTGATCTGGTCACTAACACACTTCTGCATTAGTGAGACACAACTCTGGAGGAATGAGATTGGAGGAACAGCAGACAGCAGCATTGTTAGTCAGGGGGTGAGGGGGCAGGATAATGTTAAATGTATTAGCAGGTTTAAATACCCTAACAGATTCTACAAGTACTATATACTGTAACTTTCTGTAGAACTCACTCTGAGCTTGCTCATCCTTTAGCTTGCCCACCTTTTGCTTTCTGGAACTCTGACAAAGTGGAAATTTGACCAAATGTATTTAAAAACCAGCGTTTAAAACAAGAGATTATAACAGAAGTATTCTAACCTGTAAGTAACATCTGACATTTCCTGTTAGTAATATTAATATTAATATTGTAACTGAGATAATGAGTGCTATCAAGATTGAAGGTTTTGTGCAGTGCACAGTGTGCCGCATGTATACAACAATGGAGCAACAGCTCCAGGATGGATACCACTGCAACAGATGTGAGAGGGTTGCCATTCTAGAAGCTCATATTAGAGATCTGGCAGAGCAAGTTGCACCACTGGGCAGAACTGATAACCTTGAAAGGGGTCTTCTGCTCACTGAGCAGGTGGTTAATGGGGTTTGATGTGGAGGGTGGAGGGGTACGTCAGGATTATCAGGTAGGGAGGTGGGTTACTGTGGGAGTGGTAGGTGCTCACAGAAAAGGAAGGCCAGCCCTGGGTTTGAGCACCCAAACAGATTTGCCAAGTTGGGTGAAGATGGGGGGTGGCAAGCTCAGAGGTGGCAGCCCTAGATGTCACTGCTCCCCTTAACAGCCGGGAGTGGAGCCCATTTATAAATGGTGATGTTGGTACTGCATGAAGTCCTAGACAATTGGTGGTAATAGGGGATTCTATAATCAGAAGGACTGACAGAATAATCTGTCGCCAGGATCGCCTCAACCAAATGGTTTGCGGTCTCCGTGATACCAGGGTTCAGCATGTGGTGAACCGGGTTGATATATAACTGGGAGGACTGGGCATGACCCAGCTGTCTTGGTCCACGTTGGAACCAATGACAGGATACATGGAAGGTGGGGGCTCCTTAAGAATCAATTTAAATAACTAGGCTGCAAGTTGAAGGGAAGGTCCTTCAAGGTCATATTCTCTGAAATATTGCTCGTGCCATGCGCAACTCAGGAAAGACGGGGAGATTAGAGAACTGAATGCATGACTAATGACATGGGGGGTTATTTACTAAAGGAAAATCCACTTTGCACTGAAACTGCACTTGGAAGAAAAGTCGCTGTAGATCCGAGGGGGACATGCAAGGAAAATAAGAAACAGCATTTTAGCTTGCATATGATTGGATGATAAAATCAGCAGATCTTCCCATCATTTCAGATCTACCCCTTAGATTTAGAGCAACTGCACTTCCAAGTGCACTTGCAGTGCAAAGTGGATTTGCCTTTCATAAATAACCCCCATGGTGTATGTAAGAGGGAAGGATTTCTGTTTCTAGAGCACTGGGCTGACTTTTCATTGGGGTACAACCAATATGCTAAAGATGGTTTGCACCTAAATGGAGCAAATTGGATCATGGCTTATCAGGGGTTTTTTGGCTTTCTCTGGATCAACTGTGGAAATAGGATTGTGTAAGATTGTAATTTTTTCCCCTTTTATTGGTTGAACTAGATGGACCTGTGTCTTTTTTCAGACAGACTATATAAATTGAAGCCAAACTTCAGCTCACACTTTATAATCAGTTACAGCAAACAGTTTTTTTTCCTTTTGGCATAAAGGTTTTGCGTGAATAAAGAAAAGCTGGTCATTTTAACCACTTACTGCCTGCCAAATAGCAAAAAAGGTAGCAAAGTGGTTCTAACACCCCCGGGGGTGCGCATCGCAGCGATCGTTGTTGCGATGTGTCAGTCTGACATACCACAACTCCGATCTAGGTAAAGAGTCTCTGACAGAGACTCTTTACCACGTGATCAGCCATGTCCAATCGTGGCTGATCATGATGTAAACAGGAAGAGCCGGTGATCGGCTTTTCCTCATTCGCGCCTGTCAGACACGAGTAGAGGAGAGCCGATCGGCTGCTCTCCTGACAGGGGGGGTCTGTGCTATCCGATTATCAGCGCAGCCCCCCACCCCGAGGATGCCCACACTGGACCACCAGGGATGCCACCAGACCACCAGGGATGCCCACCACCAGGTATGCCACCCTAGACCACCAGGGATGCCAATCAGTGCCCACAATGGATGCCAATCAGTGACCACAACGGATGCCAATCAGTGCCCACAATGGGCATCACTGATTGGCAGGCATTATTGTTTGGCACTGATTGGCATCCATGAGTACCATACATTACAGTACATCAGTGCCACCTATCAGTGCCCATCCATGCCCATCCGTGCCACCTATCAGTGCCCATCCGTGCCGCCTATCAATGCCCATCCTTGCCACCTATCCATGCCCATCCATGACGCCTATCAGTGCCCCTCTGTGCTGCCTATCAGTGCCACCTATCAGTGCCCCATCAGTGCCGCATATTAGTGCCCATCATCAGTGCCCATCAATGCCACCTAATCAGTGCCACCTCATCGGTGCCCATCAGTGCCCATTGGTGAATGGGAAAACTTACTTATTTACAAAGTTTAGTAACTGAAACAAAAAAAAACTTTTTTTTTCAAAATTTTTGGTCTTTTTTTTTATTTGTTTAGCAGAAAATAAAAATCCCAGAGGTGTTCAAATACCACCAAAAGAAAGCTCTATTTGTGAGAACAAAAATGAAAAAAATGTAGTTTAGGTACAGTGTAGAATGACCGTGCAATTGTTATTCAAAGTACGACAGCGCTGAAAGCTGAAAATTGGTCTGGGCAGGAAGGTGTATAAGTGCCCAGTATTGAAGTGGTTAATTCACCTCTGCCAGTGTTAAGTGTTTTGTTTCATCCATGTACTGTAAACTGATACTGCGAGGGAGCTTGAGTTTTTTTTTTAAAAAACAGACTTGCTGGCTGGATCACTTGGTGAAAATTGAAGAAAGAAAACCTAAAAAAGGAAACTGATACAGCCATTACATCTACAGTGCCTTGAAAAAGTATTCATACCCCTTGAAATTTTCCACATTTTGTCATGTTACAACCAAAACCCTAAATGTATTTTATTGGGATTTTATGTGATAGACCAACACAAATTGGCACATAATTGTGAACTGGAAGGAAAATGATAAATGGTCTTCAAAAATGATAAATGGTCTTTTTACAAACATATGCGAAAAGTATGGCATGCATTTGTATTCAGCCCCAACTCCAAACTAAAACCCCAAACTAAAATCTAGTGGAACCAATTGCCTTCAGAAGTCACCTAATTAATAAATAAGAATCCACCTGTGTGTAATGTAATCTCAGTATAAATACAGCTGTTCTGGGAAACCCTCAGAACCTTCAGTGAACAAACAGCATCATGAAGGCCAAGGAACACACCAGACAGGTCAGGGATGAAATTATGGAGACGTTTAAAGCAGGGTTAAGCTTTAAAAAAAATATGCCAAGCTTTAAACATCTCATGGAGCACTGTTCAAGCCATCATCTGAAAATGGAAAGAGTATAGCACAACTGCAAACCTACCAAGACATGGCCACAGGACAGCTATTAGTCAAGCACTCCACAAATCTGGCCTTTATTTAAGAGCGGTAATAAGAAAGCCATTGTTGAAAGAAAGCCATAAGAAGTCCCGTTTGCAGTTTGCCAGAAGCCATGTGGGGGACACAGCAAACATGTGGAAGAAGGTGCTCTGGTCAGATGAGACCAAAATTGAATTTTTTGGCCTAAAAGCAGAATGCTATGTGTGGTGGAAAACTAACACCGCACATCACCCTGTACACACCATCCCCACGGTAAAACATGATGGTGGCAGCATTATGTTGTGGGGATGCTTTTCCTCAGCAGGGACAGGGAAGCTGGTCAGAGTTGATGGGAAGATGGATGGAGCAAAAAATACAAGGCAATCTAAGAAGAAAACATGTAAGGCCTGATTCACACCCATGCATTTTTAGTGCTTTTTTGCATTTTGCAGATTTGCACTACAGAACATGTTCCATAGGAAACCATGTTAAATGGACTGTAGTGCAAATCTGCAAAATGCAAAAAGCACTAAAAATGCATAGGTGTGAATCCGGCCTTAGAGTGTGCAAAAGACTTGAGACTGGGGTGGAGGTTCACCTTCCATCAGGACAACGACCCTAAACATACAGCCAGAGAGAGATACAATGGAATGGTTAAGAACAAAGCATATTGCACCACTGGTAAGAAGAGCAGTGGTGCTGCCAACAAGGGAGCCAGGGGGGTCAGCATTTTAGTTTGTTCATATTGATCTGGAAGAACCCCTGCGTGGGCAACCGATGTCAATGTGAACTTTCGTTTTATTTAATAAAGTGGGCTGCCATCCACTTAATACAAATCATTGGAAAAGCACCTGCCACATGAGTATGATCTCCCCATCACTACAACACATACACAAAATAAATTACAATTAATTATAGGGGTGAGCCATGTAAAAATATTTTTTAATGAATTTTTATAAAGATGATTTCAATATATGTATAAATAACGATTCTTGAGATTGTTTGGAAAAAATATATTATTGTAGATATACTGACTTGTAGACATATCTTGTATTGATATTGTAGACATATCAACTAAAATCATATGCACACCCGAAAAATCCCCTTTATTGGTTCTACATATTTGTTCTATATCTTTTTGGTATGTAGCGTAATGAAATATGGGGATATCTGTATACTGTATATGTTTTTCCTTAGACATGATATTACATGATATGAAAATATTAAACAACAATATTAAAAGGGTGAAATTTGCTTTCAAATTCAATGACAAATTTTGTTTTCCTTAACATTGATTAATAAGAAAGATGATATTAATAATAAACAAGAATGGGCTAAATTAATTTCCTCCTCAATCATGATTACACAGCAAGTTGGGTACTGGTATTATTTCAACTGTAAATCCTTTGCCACATTTAAAAACAAATTAATTTGTACGTATAAGCTGAGGCTTGCTCAGTTCTGGCATCCTTTCCTATCATTAGTAATTGATGGACATCTTCTAGTGCAGTTTTTTACAAATGTTCAATAACATTAGCACTGTTATAAAGGAAAAGCCTCATACAAGCCTTCTACCTAATTAAAACTATTTATAGAATTGTGCAATCCAAGGCTGTACAATGAACACAGCCCATCTCTGTTACATCTCCAAGGCAGTAAAAGCAATGTAATTCCCAAATCACCAAAGTATAAGACAGAACATAGCGCTGACCCAGTGGGCGCTATCACTCATTTCCGAGCCGTTCAATGTGTGAAATCCCATGTTGAGGTACTGACAGGAGTAATCCCATCCAGTGGTGTGCTGGAGACCATTTATAGCCTCAGTTATTAGTGTAACTTGTTTTCCTTAGGATACAATGGCTTTTGTTTTATTGCTGGCAGACTGGAAAAACCACAAGCCTAAGTATGTAGAGCTTCTATGGTAATTTAGGGGAAATAAACTGCTACAGGAAAGAAACATTGCTCTAATACCACATTCCTGAGTGGAATGTTATGCAAGGATCTTATATTAATTCGATTAAAAGGGATTATATTTATTGGAATGAGCAAAATACAGGAAATTTCTTTGCTAAGCGAATCAGATCAGCATCTCTTGTTATACCGATTGTTACTTGTCACATCATTACCAGCAGTATTAAAAGGACAGCTAATTCTTCAATACTGAAAGGTGATTATATGGAATGATTCATGAAAGCTGAATTGTAGTAAACCTATTCACCTCTACCATTCATTTGTGTGTCGGAGATTTTAAAATACAGGCGCCCCCTGAATTTCAATAGAATGTGTCATACCTTTAGTAAAGCACCCTCTGATGCAGCGTACACACGGTTGGGTTTTCCGATGGGAAATGTTCGATGGGAGCTTGTTGTCGGAAATTCCGACCGTGTGTAGGCTCCATCGGACATTTTCCGTCGGAATTTCCGACAAATAAAATTTGAGATCTGGATCTAAATTTTCCGACAACAAAATCCGTTGTTGTAAATTCCGATCGTGTGTACACAATTCCGATGCACAAAATTCCACGCATGCTTGGAATCAAGCAGAACAGCCGTACTGGCTATTGAACTTCATTTTTCTCGGCTCATCACACGTGTTGTACGTCACCGCATTCTTGACGTTCGGAATTTCCGACAAGATTTGTGTGACCGTGTCTATGCAAGACAAGTTTGAGCCAACATCTGTCGAAAAAAAACAATGATTTTGTTGTCGGAATTTTCGATCGTGTATACGCAGCATTAGGGTTTAGATTGTACTCCCTCATCTGTTACAAGTCCTTTGTTCACTGAATTTGAATCCCAGTGTGATTAACTTCTAGAAATGCCAGCCTATTTTCTGCATCTCTGTACTGTAGAACATTCTGGAGAGATCTCTCGCATCCAAAAAGGTAAAGAAACAAGCAGCATGCTGGGATTTAATTCCCCTGGGGCTTTAAAGCAGATCATATGATTGGTGACCGCCTATCTGTATCCATATTGCAGATTTGACCTCATTTCCTGTCTGATGAACCCGTTGGCATGCAATATAGGAAGTGAGGGTAAATCTCTCTAATAGGGTCCTAGAAAGCAATGAAAACCCATTAAAAATCCTAATGCTTCCCTGCTCTGTCCACAAAGGGAAATAAAGGTTTTTGGCTTTACATACACTTTAAAGCTCAACTCTGATTTGTGTTATGGGAGTAGGAAAGTGTTAAAGAGATTTTACCCAGGGAAAACAGTTTATACGATGATAAGGAAGTGGTATGTGCCACAGCAAGAATAAAGGTGTAGCTTAAAAGAGGTACTATGTGACCTTTACATACAAAGGAAAAAACAGAAATGTATTTAGTTTGCAACAAAGGAAATAGTGCTGTACAATATCCATATGTAAATGTAAACCTTTTAATATCTAAAACAACAATCATTTTTTTTTAATTTTACACATAAGAAAATATTAGGCTGTTTTGCAAAGTGCACCTATTATTATTATCATGCAGGATTTATATAACACCAACAGTTTGAGCAGCGATTTACAATGTTAGGACAGACAGTACAGTTACAATACAATTCAATACAGGAGGAATCAGAGGGCCCTGCTCGTTAGAGCCTATGGCACCTTTATCTTGTGTTTCTATACTTCTCTATTTAATATGAATGTAATGAAGCATGGTGTACCTTATGAACTTTGCTTAGAACAGAGTTTCTCAACTCCAGTCCTCAAGGCACCACATCAGGTTTTCAGGATTTCCCTCAGATGAAACAGCTGTCGTAATTACTAAGGCAGTGAAACTGATCAAATCACCAAATGTGCAAAATAATGGAAAGCCTGAAAACATGACCTGTTGGGGCGCCTTGAGGACTGGAGTTGAGAAACACTGCCTTAGAAGACAAAAATGTGCTGCATACAGTCACAAGGGCAGTAAAAGTCTTTAGCCACACATCTACATCTTTTACATGACATTTAAATAGTGGATTATTACATTTCACTATACTTTTATTGTTGCCCAGAAAGACATAGATGGATGCATATTAACAGCTTATGCCTGTTACTTGAACCCAGTGGCGGCTGGTAAAGTTTTTTGGGGGGGCGCCAGGCCCCGACCTTTCTTTTTGACCCCTCCCACTTGGTGAAAATGGGCGTGGTTACAGCTAAATAGTGGGTGTGGCTCTAAGGTGGTGTGGTTAGTGTCTGAGTTGAACGAGGGAGAGAGGGATGGAGGGACAGCAGGCCCAGATCCTACACAACAATAGAAATATGTGTATTTTTGAAAGTTTAACAATCAGCAGATAAAGATACTCCAAACACCTGGTGTTAGCACTTCAATCATCCTGGCACCATTGTTGTTATGGTGTCAGCATGATTGATGCAGCCTGTGTCACATAAAATGCAGCCTGTGTCACCACCAAATTGCAGCAGCATGTGTCACCACCAAATTGCAGCAGCCTGTGTCACCAAATTGCAGCAGCCTGTGTCACCACCAAATTGCAGCAGCACGTGTCACCACCAAATTGCAGCAGCATGTGTCACCAAATTGCAGCAGCATGTGTCACCAAATTGCAGCAGTATGTGTCTCCAAATTGCAGCAGTATGTGTCCCCAAATTGCAGCAGTGTCACCAAATTGCAGCAGTATGTGTCACTAAATTGCAGCAGTATGTGTCACCAAATTGCAGCAATATGTGTCACCAAATTGCAGCAGCATGTGTCACCAAATTGCAGCAGTATGTGCCCCCAAATTGCAGCAGTATGTGTCCCCAAATTGCAGCAGTGTCACCAAATTGCAGCAGCATGTGTCCCCAAATTGCAGCAGTGTCACCAAATTGCAGCAGTATGTGCCCCCAAATTGCAGCAGTGTCACCAAATTGCAGCAGTATGTGTCCCCAAATTGCAGCAGTATGTTTCCCCAAATTGCAGCAGTATGTTTCACCAAATTGCAACAGTGTCACCAAAGTGCAGCAGTATGTGTTCCCAAATTGCAGCAGTGTCACCAAATTGCAGCAGTGTCACCAAATTGCAGCAGTATGTGTCCCCAAATTGCAGCAGTGTCACCAAATTGCAGCATTATGTGCCCCCAAATTGCAGCAGTGTCACCAAATTGCAGCAATATGTGTCCCCAAATTGCAGCAGTATGTGTCCCCAAATTGCAGCAGTATGTTTCACCAAATTGCAACAGTGTCACCAAAGTGCAGCAGTATGTGTCACCAAACTGCAGCAGTATGTGTTCCCAAATTGCAGCAGTGTCACCAAATTGCAGCAGTGTCACCAAATTGCAGCAGTATGTGTCCCCAAATTGCAGCAGTGTCACCAAATTGCAGCAGTATGTGTCCCCAAATTGCAGCAGTATGTTTCCCCAAATTGCAGCAGTGTCACCAAATTGCAGCAGTATGTGTCCCCAAATTGCAGCAGTGTGTGTCCCCAAATTGCAGCGTCCCCAAATTGCAGCAGTGTCACCAAATTGCAGCAGTATGTGTCCCCAAATTGCAACAGTATGTTTCCCCAAATTGCAGCAGTGTCACCAAATTGCAGCAGTATGTGTCCCCAAATTGCAGCAGTGTCACCAAATTGCAGCAGTAAAAATAGGAAAATAATGATGAATCTGCGCAATGGGGGTAGGTAAAAAAAGTGGTTCAGAACTGCTGCCTCCACAAATGCAATCACCACCGAAGTGGAAAAAGCTGAACTGAGAAGAAATTAGGTGTGGGTGCGGCGCTGTTCTGGTTTTATGGCAAAGTGTTATGACACTGTGATAACATATTAAAGTCACCTCTGATAGGTGAGTGAAAGTATGAAAATGTTGGTTGATAAAAATTCTTGAAAAACTTTATCCCAAAAAAGGAGTAACAATCAAAAGTGATTTTGCATAAAAATAGAAAATGATGTTTATGGTAAAGTGACTTGTGCTCAAAATAACAAGTGTTAATCATAAAAAACAATGTTGCTTTGAATAGTCTTATTATGTATATTATATCTAATTATAGTGCGCAGGTGACAGTTGTGCTTGAAAGCTTATTCCTCTTGGTAAACAATATTATTCAATGCAATCTTCTTATTCCAGTGTTCATTAGTGACAGTGCTTGATATTCGTGCTCTTACTGTGCAAACACTCACTGGATACTTTCACCCCATATGGATTCAATACTTCCCAATTACAGTATTAATCCCCTATTAGAATTAATTTAATTATTCTTATATCATATGTTGCAAATAACAATAGTATACACTCCAGGTATAAATAATTGCAATATCTAATCTCTCAACAATATGAAAATATTTAATAACCAAGGTTTTGTGTGATTGAGGAAATTCTTTTAATCTGACATGATTTTAGCTATGTGTTTTTAATTTATTTTAATTAAATAATTAATTAATTTATTTTTTATATTAATTTATTTATTTTTTATATATTTTTTTACTTTCTTATATTGTTGTGTATAACCGTTAAGACAACAGACCCTGGTTGTGGTATGCGGGATTTCATTTAAATCTGCCTTGCGCAAATAAGTGTATCACGATTAACTAAAGCACTAAACAAGCGGTGGCACCAATTCCGGATATCAGGAATAAGTCTGCGGTGTCACTAATTCGAACACAAAAGTGAGAACAAACTTGTATAACCGCAGCAGATAGGGAATAGGCACAGACTACGGTCTGCAATAATCACAGGCAAAATGGCACCAGCAATCTAAGTGCACAAGTGCAATCCCCAAATTGCAGCAGTATGTGTCCCCAAATTGCAGCAGTGTCACCAAATTGCAGCAGTGTCAAATTGCAGCGGTATGTGTCCCCAAATTGCAGCAGTGTCCCCAAATTGCAGCAGTATGTGTCCCCAAATTGCAGCAGTATGTGTCCCCAAATTGCAGCAGTATGTGTCACCACCAAACCCCCCTCCCCCCGTTACTTACCTTGCTATGTGTTGTCCTCTCCAGCGGTGTCTCCTGTGGAGAGCTCCGTTGTTCTCATACTTCCTGTTTCCTCTCTCTCTCTCGAGAAGCAGGAAGTGACATCATACCCAGATGTCAATCAAACCTCCCGGCCATAGTAATAGATACTAGCGCCGGGCGGAAGCTACTCGGCGCTTCACAAAGCGGGCTAAACGCCCACAAATGCAGCGCTACGTCTGCAATCTCATGATTGCATAGACGTGGTGCTTCCCATAAGTGCACTGTGTTCGCCTCTGAACACAGTGCACTTAAGGACCGTTTTTTGTACTTTTTTTTTAAAGGGCCAGCTTTAAAATTTTTTTTTTTTTTTTTTTTGCCATTTTTTTTTTGACTGCCTGGAGGGGGGACAGGCCGCCACCTCTTGAACTCCGCTATACAGCCCACTATTGATATTCAGTTGATGTATATACTGTAATGTATGTGATTATGCTCAACACTTATTTTTGACTGCTTATTTCAAAGTATGCTGCTCAATGACTAAGTGCTTAATTTACTGGAACTGTTTTATAGCTAACTCAGATGGGAACTTGTCATCTTTTTATTAGCAAATTTCAACCGATATACCAATGCTCAGGCATCCTCTAAACTCATCTCTAACCTAAACTCTGAACTTCCAATTTTTTGTAATCCAATGAGCTACAGGCTGGGTTAATCCCTGTCCAGTAGCTAACAGAAGCTCACATGCAGGGAATGACTTGCAGCACATTGGGGTTCAAAAAGTAGGATTACGGAGTTTGTTTTGGGGAACGGCTTCTCTACTTATGAGTACACCATTTAAAAAGAACCTGAACTGTAGAAGCTGTACCCAAAAACAGCACACAGAGGCCAAATGACTAGTCACCAGTACTGCCTGTAGGCTCCTTGTAGCTGATCTTTTCCCTAGTACTGACATATGATAACTTGTTCTTAATTGTGTCTCCTTGTGGAGATTTACATTTTTCAGGGTACTACGTAGGAACATGGTCTATTTTACGAGCATTCATGCTTAACCACTTCACTACCCAGCTATAGTCATATGACATCCGCAATTGGGATCTCGCATTCCGGGTGGGCGTCATATGACATCCTCGGCTTCCCAGCGGTATAGGGGTGTCCGCGCACGCCCGCCATGTCACCGAAGAGCCGATGCGCATGCCCGGCGGCCGCGATGTCCGCCGGGCGCCCGCGATCACTAGTGACAGAGCAGGACCATAAACACACAGATCCACGTCCTGTCAGGGGAGAGGAGACAGATCGTGTGTTCCTAGCATATATGAAAACACAGATCGGTCTCTTCCCCTAGTCAGTCCCATCCCCCCACAGTTATAGGGCGTACACATGGTCGGACTTTGTTCGGACATTCCGACAACAAAATCCTAGGATTTTTTCCGACGGATGTTGGCTCAAACTTGTCTTGCATACACACGGTCACACAAAGTTGTCGGAAAATCCGATCGTTCTGAACGTGGTGACGTAAAACACGTACGTCGGGACTATAAACGGGGCAGTGGCCAATAGCTTTCATCTCTTTATTTATTCTGAGCATGCGTGGCACTTTGTCGGTCGGATTTGTGTACACATGATCGGAATTTCCGACAACGGATTTTGTTGTCGGAAAATTTTATCTCCTGCTGTCCAACTTTGTGTGTCGGAAAATCCGATCGAAAATGTCCGATGGAGCCCACACACGGTCGGAATTTCCGACAACACGCTCCGATCGGACATTTTCCATCGGAAAATCCGACCGTGTTTACGGGGCATTAGAATCATTCCCTAGGTAACACATTTAGCCCCTTACTGGCCCCTAACTCCTTCCCTTCCAGTGACATTTATACAGTAATATACATGCATTTTTATAGCGCTGATCGCTGTATAAATGTCACTGGTCCCAAAATAGTGTCAAAAGTGTCTGATCTGTACGCCGAAATGTCACAGTAATGATAAAAATCGCCAAGATTACTTACCGACCAGCTTGCAGACAACCAAATAAACCTGTCTAACAGTATGCATTGCATGCAGACTAAACCCCTGCTTTTAACGCATACTGTTAGACAGGTTTATTTGGTTGTCTGCAAGCTGGTTGGTAAGTAAGCTTGGCTTTTTCCTTGGATTTATCCTTGGCCTTGTTTATCGCTTATGTCACCCACCAATGCTGCTTACTGCGATGGCCAGTTATAGATGGGGCAGTGGCCCTTTTTTTTGTATCACAGTATATTGGTTTAGGCAGCGCACTGACACCTTCACAGCCATTGGACTACATGCTTAGTGTGCTCCTGTACCTTTAAGAAGGGGTGGCTCCTCTTCAGTCCACCTGCCCTCCACCTATCCATCAGAATGCATGTGCTTCCACTGTGGAGACACTTATAAGTTAGTGTTAGGGACCACAGATACCGGGGTGCCTTGACGAGGCTCTGTGGCTAAAGCTGGCCATAAACTAATAGATTATCTGCAGATTTTCTATGGTTAGATGGAAAAAGTGCAACAGATTTCTCCATGTTCGCTAAACTGTGTGGATGGAGGAAACTCCCACTTTTTCCATCTAACCATAGAAAATCTGCAGATAATCTATAGGTGTATGGCCAGCTTTACGCACGCATTTGCAAATGTGTGCAGACTAAACCCCTGCTTTTAACAGATACTGTTAGACAGGTTTATTCGGTTGTCTGCGAGTTGGTCGGTAAGTAAGCTTGGCTTTTTCCTTGGATTTATCCTTGGCCTTTTATGTCTTCAACAAGTGCTTGCACAATTCATGTGACATGACTAATATTATTTTCCCCAGGTTCCTCATGCTCAAGAAGCAAACTTTAAGCAAGATAAAATAGTTACTGCAAGAATAGCAGCTCAGTAGCCCGATGGAGATATGACTCCATCTGTTTAACACAGTCAGTGCTGGTCAGGTGACTTATATTTCTAGACGCAGCAGATGGGAATAGAAGGATAAATTGGGATTATAAAAACTGTAGACCACACAGTTAAATAAGGTTGTCTAATCCATTTAATATGGTATTTACTTCACTTAAGACAGTTGTTACAGCACACGGGCCTAAGCTATTGAAACCCATATGCTTGCTTTAAATTTATTATGCAGTAGTTTTATCATAGCTAATAGTAAAATAGTTTTGACTGTAATAGAGTGTATTCAAAAAAATTATTACTGTCTCATGACATTCTGCTTTCCACACCATTACCGACTTTTTATTATTATTTAATTTTAGGGGCAGATTTACATCTTTGCATTGTAGCAACACATGAGTTACCACAACTCATAAAAGGCAGGTTTTATGGGTTGATGCATTGCCCATTTACGCTCCTCCCACTGTGTGTAACTTGGCCACACCCACAATTTGGTGTTAGGATTTAACAAAAGTAATCAGCCCCAGGTGGCGGATATGCTAGGTATGCCAGTGATCTGAAGATTGTTGATTTTAGCTGAAAGCCTTAACGCAACACTGGTTAACATGAGATAACCTACGTTAACGCATGTACATTAATGCACCACACAAATGTAAATTAGCCCAAATTGTTATGTTTTTCCTCCACATTTATGTTTAAAGTATAAGCCAAACCAAATACTTTTTTTTTTAGTTTTGAATAGAATATGACATTATTAGACAAACTAAATTAGTCATGGAGGAAAGAGATCAATATATCTTTTCCATGAAAAGTGATAATCTTACTGTTTAGTTAAGCTGCTCATCAAAGCTACGGAAGGAACCTGTTAAGTGTTGGAGTTAGGGACAGGTCCACACACACACAGGAGCTGAAGTTGAAATTTGCATAACAGAACATCCTGGGCTTTGGAAATCAGAAGGCTCTCTGCACAGACTTTATTTGAAAACTTTTACTTATGTACATAGGTACTCCTGAAAATGCTAGTTACCTGGCAGTAATGCTGATCCTCTGCCTTTAATGCTTCCTGGTCACTAAGGCTACTTTCACACTGAAGGCAGTTTTCAGGCAAAAATAGCACCTGTAAAGCACCTAAAACCGCCTCCCATGCCACCCCAGTGTGATAGCCCGAGTGCTTTCACACTGGGGCAGTGCGTTTGTGGGACGTTCCAAAAAGTCCCGCAAGCAGCATCTTTGGGGCGGTTTGGGAGCGGTGTATACAGGACTCTTAAACTGCCACTGCCGATTGAAATGCATGGGCAGTGCTTCTGAAGCACCTGAAAAGGGCGTTTTTAACCCTTTCTTCAGCTGCTAGCGGGGGGTTAAAAGCACCCAGCTAGCGGCCGAAAAGCGACGCTAAAACCACGATAAAGCGCTGCTAAAACGAGCGGCGCTTTACCGCTAATGTGGCATGGCTACGGTGTGAAAGTAGCCTGACTCACATGTATGTAGCCAGTGAAATCAAGACTCCTGAACGGCATGTTTAATCCTGGTCAGTGCCATACAATATACCGAAGTTTGTGCATCACCATGACACCAAGACAGATATTTCTATCTGCATAATTTTTTTCAGCACAAATTCTTAAAAAGTCTTGTCACTGCTTTTTAATAAAGGACTTAAAAGTGTGAGATTCAGCAGTATGGGGGTATGGCCAATGACACCAGAATGTAAGGAAAAAAGGGAGGAAAGCCTTTAACAGGACAGCTCCCCGCCCCTCCTATCCCCTTGTTCTGGCTTATTATAAGGTGGGACCCCTTACTCTTTTATAGTAGAAAGAGAAAGGGGGGGAGAAATAACGCTTGTTAACCACTTACCCATTGGGCACTTAAACCCCTTCCTAACCAGACCAATTTTCAGCTTTCGGTGCTCTCACATTTTGAATGACAATTACTTAGTCATACAACAGTGTACCTACAGTATATGAAATATTTGCCCTTTTTTCCCACACAAATAGAGCTTTCTTTTGGTGGTATTTAATCACCGCTGGGTTTTTTATTTTTTGCGCTATAAAAGAAATAAGGCCGAAAATTCTGTAAAAAAAATGCATTTTTCTTTGTTTCTGTTATAAAATTTTGCAAATTAGTAATTTTTCTATATATATTTTGGGCAAAATTTATACTGCTACATATCTTTGGCAAAAATAACCCAAATCGGTGTATATTATTTGGTCTTTGTGAAAGTTATAGAGTCCACAAGCTATGGTGCCAATCTCTGAAAATTGATCACACCTGATGTACTGATGGTGTTCTGACGGCCTCTCATTTCTTGAGACCCTAACAACCCAGGAAAGTACAAATACCCCCTAAATGACCCCTTTTTGGAAAGTAGACATTCCAAGGTATTTAGTAAGAGGCATGGTGGGTTTTTTGAAGTTGTAATTTTTTACAACTCCGTCTTTTGACGGAGCGATCACGTGGTAAACTGCCGCTATCAGCGGCCAGACCCGGCGGTCACGGATGTTCTTGGGTGCGCGTCCCAGGGGGAGCACAAGAGCGGAATTCTGGGAGGACGTCATAGTACGCCCTCCCAGAGTTATGTGACCGCGCTGCAGGCCTGAGCCGTAGTGGCTGGGTCGTGTTGAAATATTTGGTACTTTAATAGGAGATTATTAAAAATATTTATTGCTTATGTTTTATTTGTAAATTGCAAAAAAACATTAATAAAGCCGCAGCCATTATTCATCCATTTCAGTGGTGTGGTTTCAAATTATTTTAAATTAATATATGTAATTAAAGTTTTACTATCAGAGTTATTGTTGCCTACTGTTGCTTACTATCCCATGTAAAGCTATGTGTTATATTCTCTTCATGTTTCAGTGGCGACATTAGCTCATTTCTTGGGAAGTCTGAGTTTACAGACTTTACTGGCCATCTTTGAAACTCAATTTGGGATCTTTACAGAAAGATTGCTCGGAAAGGGGGATAAGTCTACAAGGATAAATGGAGCATCCACAGGCGTTGGCCTTAGCTGCCAGATCAGAAAGCAAAATGTGCTAACTTCATGCAAGTACTGTCACAGGACACAGAGCATTTTTGGAAAAGATTGCTTAATCTGATCTACGTGGTGTCAAAATAACTTCATTGGCACCAGTTGGTGGTTCTTTTTTCACATTCCAGAGGTAGATGACTCTGAAGCAACCATTACATTAAGGCACTACAACTTATTTGAAATAGGCCCATCATTTTCAACAGGTGTCACCAAACTTTCTAAACAAAGGGCAAGTTTACTGTACCACCTTTATGAGGGTCGGACTGTGGCCACATAGAGTAGAATATGTCCCTGCGTCAGTGGGGGTAAACAATGCCTCACGATTGGAAGTAAGAGGGAGTAAAAAAAAACGACATAGCACCTGTGATCACCGGTGTGTCAGTGGGAGGAAAAGTGTTCTATCACTGGTGTCAATTGGAGGAATAGTGCCCCATCATTTTTATCAGTGGAAAGAACAGAGTTCCATCATTGGTTTTAGTGAGAGGAATAGTGTCCCATCATTGGCGTCAGTGGCAGGAATAGTGCCCCATCATAGGTGTCATTGAGGAATACTGCCCCTGGTGCCCCATCATTGGTGTCAGTGGAAGTAATAGTAAAGAAAGGAATGAGTCCTTTATTAATCCTTTGAGTCCTTTATTAATCCATCCAAATGACACACCACAGGAAAAACGACAATCAAGGCATCAAGGCAGACATGTTTTACACAGTATCATGTGTTTAATCAGTAATAGTGCTCCATCATTGTTACCAGTGGGAGGAATAGTGCTCCATCGTTGGTGTCAGTGGGAGTAATAGTGCCCCATCGTTGGTGTCAGTGGGAGTAATAGTGCCCCATCATTGGTGTCAGTGGGAGTAATAGTGCCCCATCATTGGTGTCAGTGGGAGTAATAGTGCCCCATCATTGGTGTCAGTGGGAGGAATAGTGCCCCATCATTGGTGTCAGTGGGAAGAATAGTGCCCCATCATTGGTGTCAGTGGGAAGAATAGTGCCCCATCATTGGTGTCAGTGGGAAGAATAGTGCCCCATCATTGGTGTCAGTGGGAGGAATAGTGCCCCATCATTGGTGTCAGTGGGAGGAATAGTGCCTCACTGTTTTAACAGTGAAAGGAATGGTACCTCATTGTTGGTGTCAGTAGGAGGAATAGTGCCTTGTATCATTGGGAAGAATAGTGTCCCAGAGGCTGCATAAAAGCAAGCAAATGGCCACATCTGGCCTGTGGGGCGCAGTTTGGAGACCACTGGTTTACAAGCCCTAGGCAAATGTTTCTGTCAGGCATGAAACCATCTAGAACAATTGATACCATAGCGTTCAATGTTCTCTGAAAGCGTATTTGGCAAATTTTCTATAATCATTACAGACTAGGTGCCTCACTCTATATTTAGAGGTCTACCATTTCACGGAATACAAAAAAAATCATCCGTGATGATGAATCGTTTATTCTTGCTTCATAAACTGTTTTTATGTATTTAGATTTAGAAACTGGAATTCCTTCTAAAATGTCTTTACAGCAATATGTTGATATATTTCTGCCATTTATCAGTTACTGCTTATTCAGGGAAAATACTGTTCTAAAACAGATGACTTTCCTATAGTTGTTCCAGCATAAAAATGTGTGCAGTATCCTGGGACAAGCTCCATAAATGGCGCAATCCAGTATTGTGTGAAAATAGATGCGGGCCACACTGTGATTTAACCAGTGAGCACATTTCTCTTGTATTACATGAGTGAGGAAGATTGCTGCATTAATGGAAGCACTGTATAACATTTATCATGGCTCCTGTCTGTGGCATTTCTACATTCAGTGGACAGGAATAGATTTTCTTAGATTGATGATACAGAGACTGCACTTATTAATGTACCATACATAATGCATTGTAAAGTATGCCTTGAATGGCAGTATGGTGATCAGATATAAAACATGAAACGTTCTGAATATCTTTGCCTTACATGCACTTTAGAGCAAATGTGAGAAGCGAGTGCTAGCTACAAGTCAATATAACACATATTCCTTCGTCATCCAGGCGCTGACACTGCAGTTGACAATGACTGGTTCATCTATAAGGTAAATTGTAAAATCAATGATTCACTGGACTACACCAAGCTTGTAATGTGGAAAAGAAGACAGACATCACCTTATATAAAAAGTCATGTCCCTCTGAATTAAAGAGGACTGCTTTTTTATAATATAAAGCATGACATTAATTGTATGGCTGGAGTAAAAGCTGTTCAGTATAGTATGCTGTCACATCTTTTGGGAAATGTCCCTTGCTACATCATCCACCTTCCATCTCTGTGTATAAAATATTTTGTATCAAGTTTATGTAACCATCACGTTCTTACAATGCAACTGGTGCATAATATGGTGCACACTGAGGTAAGCCTTGGATTTGTGGCCTGCCGAGCGGAGAGAGGTGGATGTTTTGTGGATATGCGAGGCTTTGGTCTCCAAACATAAGATGCTGTGTCATGTGTTAAATGTAAGTATAATTTTATTGTTTTAAAGTGGTTGTAAACCCATATAAAAAAAAAAAAAAACAACCTGAAAGACAAAGGCATAATAAGCTAGTAAGCATCGCATACTAGCTCATTATAAAATACTTACTTACCTTAGATCGAAGCTGTTGCAGCGGTCCCCGTACACCGCTGTGACTGGCGACATGTCTCCCGGAATTATTTCTGGGTTTGCAGGCTCCGGCGCTGTGATTGGCCAGAGCCGCAATGACGTCAATCCTGCGCATGCACGCGGGAGCCACCGGTCATGGCACAGGCCCTTTAGGAACGATACGATTAAGCCATTTCTTCAGTGCGCATGCGCCGATGACATCGGCGCAAGCGTATATGGTAAATATCTCCTACACTGTGCAGGTTTAGGAGATATTTACAGTACCTACAGGTAAGTCTTATTATAGGCTTACCTGTGGGTTTACAACCACTTTAAATGGCTTAAAACATTATTAAAGTGGGAGTAAACTCTCTTGTATGATTTTTTTCTATAGGTAAGCCTTATTATAGGTACAGTAAACATCTCCTAAACATGCACCGTTTAAGAGATATTTACTTTAGATGCAGCCAGTGACATCATCGGCGCATGCACTGTGAAGGAACCTCATACCCGTGTCATTCCTACAGAGCTGTGCCGTAAACAGCAAGTGACGTCCTTGCCGGCTCGGCCATTCATATCGCCGAATCCCGCAAGAAAGACGAGATGAAAGATGAATGGAAGATGGAAGCGCTTTCAACAGTGACAGCGCACCACTGGAGGGCTTCGTTTTCAGGTAAGTCTATCATAATGTGCTAGTATGCAATGCATATTTGCACATTATGACTTAAACTGCCTGGGGCCTAATTTCGGTTTACTACTGCTTTAAATTAAGTTTTCTTTTTTTAGGCTTTTTTTCCCTTTATTTTTTCCATTGATCCAGCTAGTAACACACTTACTCTATTTAGGGTGTCTGTATTTTGGATGAAGTAATAATGCAGACACCTTAGAACAGCAGCATTGTCGGTCCAGGGTGGAGGGTAGTGTTAGATTAGCAAATTTAGATGGACTTGACTAACAAATTAAACTTGAGCTCCAGCTAACACTTTATAAGCAGGTACAGCAAACAGTTTTTTCCTTTTTGGGATAAATATGTGTACATAACTAAATAAAGCTGAACATTGTAAGCACACCTGTCAGTGTTAAATGGTTTGTTTCAACCCTTTAACCGCCACTTTGTCTGGACAACTTGGTCTTCAAACCCCTTCATAACGGAGGCTAAAACAAATCTTAACACCGCAGTTTTGAAATGTCGACATGTGTTAGTAAAACTGTACATACCATCTCAACTATTTATTGTATCCAAGTAAATTATACCTTGCATTTTTAAGACAAATTGGGCTTTCATTTGGTTGTAAATGCTAATAGATATCTTTTTTTATTATTATAGGAAAACTGGCACAAAATAGTAAAGAAATGTTATTTAGATTTAGCTGTATATTTCTTGCTATTACCATAACCTACGAATAAAGAACAACTCAACATAAATTTTCCTGGTTCTGATGATCACAGCAATACCACATATGTGTATCTTATTTGTTGTTTGTACCTGTAGTAGAACCCAGAAACAATAGTGAACTTTTTTCTATCCTACCTTTAATACACTGACACTAATTGAAATGCTAAATTGTCCCTAGTATGTATGAATGTGAGTTAGGGACCTTAGATTGTAAGCTCCTTGAGGGTAGGGACTAATGTGAATGTATATGTAAAGCGCTGCGTAAATTGACAGCGCTATATAAGTACCTGAAATAAATAAATAAATAAAATGCATACTAAATTTAAAAAATTGCTTTTTAAAAAAAAAATCCTCCTCAAAATACACTGACCTTGACCTTAGTTGTAACCGTGACATCTGACCCCAAATATGACCCTAACTCTAATGCTTACACTGACTTAGATCAAACCCTGATTTAGCTATATTATATTTAATAATTAGATATATCTCTATCTATCTATCTATCTATCTATCTATCTATCTATCTATCTATCTATCTATCTATCTATCTATCTATCTATCTATCTATCTATTTTACACACACTTCTTTATTTACAGTTTTCTCCTCTAGCAAGGAGAAAAAGATATGATGTACCTTTTTCTCCAATCAAGAGGAGAAAAAAAATACAGGGGCAGACTGTACAGTGACTGATCACTGTGATAGCAAATTAGAGGCTATTATGGCGATCAGGCGATCAGGAGATCAGGAACTGGGCCTCCCGGTTCCTGATCGTTAGCACGAGACCCTGGGCAGTGCACTCCCAGCACAATTGCAGCAGCCCATATATATGGCCCCATGGAAGAACACCCACTTCTGTGAGGCCGCATATATGCATACGATCGCTGTTAGCGGTTAAAGAAAGTTAAAGAAAAATAACAAACTTCCTGGATCTCCAGGTGAAAATAAAGGAAAAAAAATCTAAAAAAAAAAAACAACAAAAAAAAAACCAAAGCAAATGCAGCCACCACATTTAACTGGTATGCTGCAATTTAATACATGTTTGTTTTTTTTGTTTTTTGGTTTAATATCAATTTAGCTTTTTAAAGGAGTACAATTCATTGGGATCACAGGAGTCCTGGGGATCACAGGAGTGCACTTTGTTCTGCACTGCTATGACCTCATTGCCTGCCAGGTACAGAGGACATGTTATTTTACACTGTTTTTACAAACTGTTCAGACCACAGAAATTAATAGGCTTCACAGGTATTTCAACACCTGTAACAGTAACACTTATTACCATGATCTATCAAAAAAAAAAAAAACTGTATTCAGGCCCCTTTTATACAGGGTGGATTTTGTTCAGATTAGAGGGTCATCAGCTCACAGAGTGTCTGCTCAATTTCTGCAGCGCGGACACAGACAGAGCCCACTCTGCTCTATGGGCGGCCGGGAATAAACGGACTCTGCTGTCCATTTACACCCAACTATCCGCTCCGACCCGTTCCTCCTAAACAGAAGAAGACAGGTCCCTCTTCATTATTTTTTAGCGGACTGGATCGGACCCAGAGGTAAGTGGGTGTATATTCACAGCATAGGCCACCTAGAACATACATAACTTAAAACATATACAGCAGAGGCCCCTAAAGAATAAACAAGACAGAAAGTAAACAAACAACATGGACAGCACCCACATCCCACACCAGACAACATAAGCAGTACAGAATGTACAGCAACAGAGAGACTGCATAAATGCTATTTCTGGTTTGGGATGCAAACAATATGGTCATATGATCAATATACACTTGGGGTTGCCACCTGTCTGGGATTCACCCTGACAGTTTGGGTTTGGAATCATGTGTCCGGGTTTCAGATTGCCTGAACCCCGGACACATTATTCAGACCAGACTATGGCTTCCCAACAGGGTTGCTGTCTGCTGTCTGCAGTTGTCTAAGCTGAGAGTGTCTGTTACATTCTCTTTCACACTGCCCAAAGCCAACACTAACAACCCCCCCCCCCAAACACACACACAGACGGAAGAGGAGAGAAGGCTCGATCTGCGCCTCTTCCTTCCACCCCTCTGTGTCTGCCCACACTCCAATCCCCAGTGCTGTGCCTCAGAACAGGAATGTGGGGGCGGGAAATTTGAAGTTCAGCAGCCTCAGATACATCTGGGTGAGAGGTGCTGACTGCCAAGGGGTGAGTGACCATCCATCCCTCTCTGTGACTGAAGTCTTCCCC
The DNA here is from genome assembly GCF_042186555.1 of Aquarana catesbeiana. Lineage (NCBI taxonomy): Eukaryota > Metazoa > Chordata > Amphibia > Anura > Ranidae > Aquarana > Aquarana catesbeiana. The sequence goes on from NC_133324.1 coordinate 798,524,319, forward strand.
CTTCTCCCTCCTGCCTCTGAGTACACTAAGGTAAATCAGGGTTCTCAGAGCACCCCTTACATCAGAGTTCCCCTTTACACCAGAGGCCACAGTGTTCCCTTTAAATCAGAGTCCTCTCTGTACATCAGAGTTCTCAGTGTTCCCCCCTTAAATCAGGATTCTCAGAGCATCCCTTATGTTAGAGTCCCCAGAGTTCTTCCTTACATCAGAGTCTGCAGAGCCCCCCCCCTACAGTAAAAGGGGAACTCTACAAGTCCAGATGTAAAAGGGAAGGGGAACTCTGTGGATTCAGATGTAAAAATGGAACTCTGTGGACTCTGATGTAAATGGGGACTCTTGTTATTAACTTCATGTGATTTGAAATGTTATTTAATAGCAAAATATATCTATAGTTTATACTATAAACAAAATTGCTGTGCTCCATGAAAGTGTTCAGGTTTGACTTGAAGAAAAAGTGGCAACCCTATATAGACATACAAGGTATTTATGAGACATTTATTAGTTTGATCTCTTACAGTAAACCAGTTTGCATTAAGTAACTATCTGTTAAGGGAATTCTCAGAAAACACTGCAAAGTTAATGTGATATAAATATAGGCTACTCTTTATTTTTACATCGCGACAGTCCTTGTTAATATGGCAGCTGTAAGCACAGGCCATATCAGGGATATGCAATTAGCGGACCTCCAGCTGTTGCAAAACTACAAATCCCATCATGCCTCTGCCTCTGGGTGTCATGCTTGTGGCTGTCAGGGTCTTGCTATGCCTCATGGGACTTGTAGTTCTGCAACAGCTGGAGGTCCGCTAATTGCATATCCCTGGGCTATATTATTAACAACATTCAGAGGGATTAAGGAATATGGCACAGGACAGTACACTGGTATATATATTACATTATGTCTGTGGGGGTTTGGAATGCTGAATGACACTGAAAAACTGTATCATACTCGTACAGCCATCTTTGATAGGTCATGTGCTAACATTGCCATTTTGCTTGCAAACTGCATACAATACCGTACATTTCTGTCTAGATGGCTATGTTAAAGTGAATCTGGCTTGGCCTAACGCTTTTTGAGGTAACAACAGTGCAGAAGTGTTTTCAGATCATTAAAGTGATTGTAAAGGGGAATTTACTTTTCTGGCACTCCAGAAAAGTAAGCCCACCTATCCTTCCCCTTTTTTTTATGGCGGTATTTAAGTTCGTTATTCTCTAATGTCAACACAGAGATTTAATTCTTCTACTTCATGCTAAACAAAAGGAAAACTATAAGGCAGCATAGAATGAAAATGTGTGTAATGAAGTAATGATAGCAACATGAAAAGTTAGCTGAAATCTGATTGGTTGCTATGGGTACTTATCCTCTGCACATCCCTGTTACCAATTATTCCGCTTCTGAAACATCCAGAGGACAGCAATTATTATGTCAATGTCAGAGAGACATCTCCTTCCTAACAGACTCCACCCCCCCCCCCCCCCCTTCCTTATGCTAAAATAACTCTAAACCCTAGACTAGATGACATACAGTAGTTAGCTAAAGCTCTGTGTATCTTGAACAACTGCTACTGTATATTGCCAATACAGTTTTCACAATTTTTTTCATAATTTTTGCATCTGTGCTGCAGAACTCCTTGAGCCTGTTTCAAATGCTTACGGTCTGTCTGGACTGCATTCCTGATAGCAATATAATATAAACACTTATACAGAACCAACATACTTTGCTTGGGTTGGGCTCTATGGATACAAGCAGAAGAAGGAAAGAGGAATGACCAGGTTCATGTCAGACCACTCCGTTGTGTTCCCCGATACCACAGTCCCAAAGAACCGTATAAATCCTGTATTTAGCTCAATTCAAATTATTTGACCTACTAAACCCTCAACAGTAAATACAGTGTTTATATGCAGTAAAGCATTCTTGTTACACTCACTGTGGGGTTAATCCTCCACATAGTGTATAAAGGCTTGTGATCCTGTCTCTCTGATCCTCCCCTTCTTTAACTGACTCCAATCCATCTCCTGATAGAAAAGAGCATTAGGAGTCAGGCTGCACATGCCCAGTTTGGTGTATATTGCTAGAGAGTTTTTTTTTTCATGGGAGGAGTGCATGTGATCCGCACAGGGCCAATCAGCACTGTCCAGACAGAGAATCAGTGGAAAATTAAAAAAGCTCCTCCTACAAGCTTTGATAGAAGTCACTGGACTACTTTATCGTGCTGATGAGAAAATGTATTTAGCAGTTTATATTTACTAAAATAATTGCATTTCCATGCTTTGTGTACTGTGGGAGACCAGATACAGTATAGTGAATGCAGGGTCCTGGGTTTAGTAACACTTTAAGTCCTTAGACCCACTCTTTTATTAGATAGAGTCCTGGGTGGAAGTATGGGCCCTTATGGCACCAATGGTTTTTATCCCTTGTGGGGGGTGATATGTTGTAGTCTCTCAGAAGACACATACATTGAGGGAGTATTTTACTTAAGGATATCCAAAAGCTATGCAACTGTGTGTTAGGCAAACCGCAAACAAATACCAATAGATATGAGACACAATAACAACAGCAAGCTGTAAACTGTCTGCAGCTCAAAGAACCTGCTTGATGGGTCTTTTGCCTGAAGCTGGCTTCAGATGAGATCCGAGGTTCAACTGGTGGAACTTGCAGAAAGTGAGGATAGAAGCCCAGGTGGCAGCCTTAGAGATCTGAGAAACAGTTGTCTGGAACTATAAAGTTCAGGGATCACTTAGTAGAATGCAGCCTGTCAGGAAAGGATGGAATCTGAACCATTGTGCAACAAAGAGGAAATAGCCTGTCTGAAAGAAGAAAGCCTCTTTAACCTGAACCCCATCCAGACAATATAAGGAAACTTTCTTGGGTAAACTGAAGGTGAACCAAGGGAAGAGATAATGATGTCTTAGCTGGGGAGACAGATAGATACTAACCTAGACAAGATAAAGAACTGGGCCTCAATAGCACTTTGTCATATGAAAAACCATGAATGTTTCCTTGCCGTATAAGGACACCAGATTGGACACTTACCTCACCAACACATAAGAACTACAGAGGAACATCTCTGATGCTGTTGTCCTCGGCTGTTCCAAAGAGACAGATCAGGCTGTTCCTTGATGGCCATGCAGTCTACTTCTTCTGTCTGAGGAAATGCTATAGCTAGTTTCTTGGTTTGATACCTCTGGCTCCTCTGGTTCTTCTCTACGCATAGTAAGCTTAACTGCCATAAAAAAAATGGCCTGGCACAATCTAAATATATTGTATCAGCTTCTCCTTTCTGCTCTCCCTTGATATTAGAAGCTCGCCTACTCTCTGCCGTGGGAGGCTCTGTGGAGTTATTAGCAACAGTGTTGTAATGCACCTTGAGAGATTTGCAATGACTCTGCTATGTTAAGGTTTAAGAAGTAGAACTGAAAAAACTTATCTTTATTAGGGCTACTGACCTCAGTATGCCCTTGCGAACTGGAGACACTGCTGAGCCAGGAGGTCCCTTTGTGTGAGGGGCCTGCACACAAGTATTATTCTGCCAGAGATTCATCCACTACCTGATGAATAGAAGGCACTTACCGGAAAATGCAAACTGTGCATTTTTTATAGTATATTTTAATATGATTTTTAAAAATGCTGAAAAAAACAGGATGGTGCAGCTTGGTTATATTCATAGGTAGTCGATCACTGTTGGTTATTTTGCTACTTATGATTTTGTCTTCCGGAAAAGTCCTCCCTAAAATGAGGACAGCATGATTGACCCTCATTCCTGTGGTCAGGAACACAGGTAACAGATTTGTATTAAAGTCCACCTACAAAAAAAAAAAAATTGCACACCTAATGATTAATAAAAAATGTGCATTTAATGTGTAAAAAGTTCTGGCTCAGGCAGACTATTCCTCCAGCTGCAGGTCTGTATTCAGTTACAAATCATTAGTTACGAGGCTGAAGGAAGTATAAATGAACAACAAGTGAGGCCTTGTCACCGCACTTGTGTTCAATTGAGGACTATGAGTCACTCTGTGGTGGTGACAGATGGGACTTGTAGTTTTTTTTTTAATTCACAGATCATGGTGAATAAATGACGTGGCTGTGCAGGCATACCCATGTACAACTGGGCCAAAATCACATTTTGACAGGAGCCAGTAGGGATAAGGGGGGTGGGGGGCTGTAGACTATGGCTATGTTGCACCCTAATTATGGGTGTAACATGAAGCATGGTCTAAAAGGTGGAGTTTTTCCTGGATGAACTTTATTTGCACATGGATTATGTTGCACCTGAGCTTGTTTAACTATATTGGACACTTTACACATTCAAATGCACTTAACACTTTATTGAATATATGAATCTGATTGCACAGGACACATTAATACGAGAAATGACAGCACTGGACACATTATAAATTTTTTTCATGCAATGTTTTAATTTTTTGTATGGCATTTGTAATATTTGTACATTGTTTTTCAGTTTTTGGGACACTTTACAATTTTGACTATTTATGTATTTTTGTACAAATTTCACAAAGTTACACTGTGTATTGTATTGTTGGGTATTGCTAAAAGGGGACAACACTGACACCATTTATAGGTTATATTGTTCTGAGTCAGTGACTCAAAAAATAGTTAGGATAGAAGCTGCCAGGAAACTAGCATTTTAATACAAAGGGCAGCAATCGTAATAGCAAATGCAGAAAGACTGCAGATACTACTTAGTGCATAGTATATTTTGACCAGCTACAGAGAATGAGAAATGCTGTTTTTTAAGTGTGTTGCGCCACCTAGTGTATATCATGGAAAAAGCATGCCAACTAGTTGGCAGAATTCATTTTCAATATATTTATTATTATACAGGATTTATATAGCGCCAACAGTTTATGCAGTTTCTTTACAACAATTACAATACAATTTAATACAGTAGGCATCAGAGGGCCCTGGTCGTTAGAGCTTACAATCTGAGAGAACATAAATATTTTAAAAATGATGATGCCTGATAATTTTAACTGTAATTGTAGCTGTAAGATTACATTTTTTTCCCAAAAATATGTGTTTGTTTATTTATGATCATCTATATTATAAGCGTTTGTGTAGATTTAAATGGTTACCAGTAAATTAAAATAACGCAGACATTTGGGATAAATGAGTTGGAGCACTGAACTCCAACATATTCATATAGATGTTGTTTTCAGAGATTCTACATGTCCTAAATTCATGTATAGGGAATATCACCTATCAATCCTTCAAAACCAAAAATTATTGCTTTGTTTTGAATTGAATGTCAGGTTTGGTCACCAGGTATATACTACTGTCCAGAGTATGAGGTGTATTATCAGGTCTTTATGGTTACTAAAATTAAAAATTGATTGGCTAAACTTGATGGAAAAGTATTTACTGGCAATTCTCCAGATGCGTCCAAATGTCAATATTAGTAAATAGCATTATTTTTCTACTGCTATTAACCACCTCCAGTCCAGGCCATTTCTAACATTTCTCTCGTACCTATAAAATCTGCATTTTTTGCTAGAAAATTACTTGGAACCCCAAATATTATATATTATTTTAAGCAGAGGCCCTGGAGAATAAAATGGTTGTTGTTGCAACTTTTTTATGTCACATAATATTTGCGCAGTGGTTTATCAAACACAAATTTTTGTGCAAAAAAAACCCACTTTTAGTGCATACAGACAGAATTTAATACCCACTTTTTTGGTAAACTATAAAAGATGATGTTACGCCAAGTAATTAGATACTCAGCATGCCAAGCTTTAAATTGCAACAAACTGTCATACATTCAATTATCCATAGGCGACCCTTTAAAAGCCTTTACAGGTTACCAGTTTAAAGTTAAAGCGGAGTTCCACCCACTTTTGAGTGGGTGGAGAGGTGGCCTTTCGTTTAAGACCACCTCTCCACCCCTCGTTTTTGGATAGTAAAAAAATATATTTTTTTATTCTAACATACCTTTTTATGAAGTACAGCCTGTACTTCCAATCCATCCGGTCCACGACACAGGACGTCATATCCTCTTCTTCGGCGAGCCCCCCGCCGCTGTCTTCTGGGACCTGTGTGTGTCCCAGAAGACAGCAAGGCCCGCAAGGCTCCACTGCCAGTTTCCCTTAATTAGAATGGCGGCGCCTGCACCCGATCCGATGGACGGGGGCTGACATCGCTGGCTCCTTGGACAGGTAAGTGTCCTTATTAACAGTGTTTGTAGCTGCTGACTTTTAAAAAAAGAAAACATTTGCGAGTGGAACACCGCTTTAAACAGGAGGTCTGGTGCCAGAATTATTGCTCTCCCTCTAATGTTTATGGCAATACCTCACATGTGCGGTGCATTTACTGTTTATATATGCGTGTGGGACCAACGTGCTTGTGAGTATGGATGAATAGGGTTGCTTATTTTTTTTTATCATTTATTTTATTTAATTGCGTTATTATTTCTTTGCTTTCTTTTTTTAGCACTGTTTCTTTATTTATTTTTATTGAACTCTATTGCTATCACATGGGATCAACAACATCTCGTGTGATGGCATGGGCCATGACAGGTCCTTATTATGGAGAGATCTAGGGGTCTATTAGACCCCATATCTCTCATCTGCCCTCCAAAGCAGCCAATCAAACTGAGATTGGTTTGAGAGGCTGCTTTACATGCCTTTGGCTTGTAAAAACAAACCAAACCTGGAATTGACAAAATCCTTGTCCCTTCTAGTTTCTGATGTCACAGAGGGGGCGGAACAATGGAAGCTCCTCTAACGTGTCTCTAAAGCCTTGTACACACAATTGGATTGTTGGCCAACAAAACCGTGGACTTTTGTCCGAAGGGCTTTGGCCCAAACTTGTCTTGCATACAAACGGCAAGGAATTGTCGGCCAACAAATACGAACGTAGTGACCCTTTGGGCTCCTTCTGCTAATTTCATGTTAGTAGAAGTTTGGTGAGTGTTGATTGGCACTTTTCATTTTGCGCTTTCCATTTTGCGCTTTTCAGTTCGTTTCTGAATGGCCGTTCGTCAACCAGCCAAGTTGTGGAATCGGAGGAGATAACGTGTTATTATTGGCCTTGGAGTTATTGCTTTGACATTATTTTTTTGGTTGAATAATGATTTGATTTGGTATATTTTCTATATTTTTGGATGCATAGAATGCACTTTTTGGTTAAGTTCTATTGGCAGATAGCATGTCTAATTTTGTTTGTTTTCTTTTTTTAATGCACAATAAAAAAAATTGTGTAGAATAATACTTGGCTCTGTGTTTTACTTCAAATGACAGTTTGGGAGTAGGCAGTTACATTTAAAAAAATACAATGTAAAATTAACAAGGGACACCAACATAGTTGTATCTTTGATCTTAAAAACTACAGGATAATTGTGTTGTGGTAACTTGCCCAAATAAAAAAATTAAAAGCATAATAATATTATTCTTGATATCACTAGAGAAAAAAAATTTGAAAATTTGTTTGCAATAACTCCATCAGTATCACCAGCAAAGCAGCTTCATTATTATCCCATTAAAGAAGAAGAGAATATGTGCTGCATTTCGAGATTTCATAATTTGCGGCAACACGAATGTTAATCCTCCATTACAAAAGCTAGGTTACAAGACCGACCGTTTCTGGCTCGTCCTTGCTTCCGAGCATGCGTGTTTGTACTTTGGACTTTTGTCCGACGGACTTGTGTATACACGCTCAGAAAATCCAACAACACACATTTGTCCATGGAAAATTTTAAAACCTGCTAGCCAACATTTGTTTGCGGAAAATCCGACAACAATTGTCTGATGGAGCGTACACACGGTCGGATTTACTGCCAACAGCCTGTCATCACATATTTCCCGTCGGAAAATCCCATCGTGTGTATGCGACTTTAGTCTTGTGCATCTGATGTGACAGGACCCATTATAAGCAACCCTGTCAGTATTAAATGGTTAACCTCATCCCTCTAACTTGCACCTTTGATGGACAGCTTGGTCTGTTAAAGAAAATTTAAAAATTAAAGACTTAGGCAGGCCATACATGGTCGAATTCCGAACAAATTTTCTTTCCAAAATGAGAAATTTCTTGCATTTTTTGATCCGATGGTGCCACCATTTATTTTCAAAATTTGACCAACCAATCCTTCAATTTCACCTCATGATGCTACAGAAAATCATTTTCGTGGCCGGGAATCTTCTTTTCTTTCCGGGAATTTTATTTTCTTGCACTCATGTGCATTCCTTTTTCCATTACATTTCTCGCACAATTCTCCCATCATTGATTAGAAAATCGTTTGTTTTTCAAAACATTTTTAACATGCCCGATTACTCAAATTTGATTGTCGCTTGAAAATCGCTGTTGCTGCAGCCCACCATTCTTTTGATATTTGACCCGTGTATGGCCAGCGTTACTGGCAGGATCCCTTTAAGATGCGGCATTGTGGGCGCGCGCACCTGCCGCATGCTCCATGACTGTGGCCGCGGGTCCCGCGGACTCGATGTCCACCAGGTGCCCGCGATCGTGTCACGGAGCGGAAGAACGGGGAGATGCCTTTGTAAACAAGGCTTTTCCCCGTTCTGCCTAGTAATATGACAGAGATCACTGCTCCCTGTCATTGGGAGCAGTGATCGATGTCATGTCACTAGTAGCCCATCCTCCCCACAGTTAGAATCACTCCCTAGGACACACTTAACTCCTCAATCTCCCCCTAGTGTTTAACCCCATTCACTGCCAGTGTCATTTACACAGTAATCAGTGCATTTTTATAGCAATGATTGCTGTATAAATGACAGTGGTCCCAAAATAGTGTCAAAAGTGTCCAATATGTCCGCCATAATGTCGCAGTAATCCATTCCTCCCAACTTTAGAACTTGACGTTAATAGTAAATAAAAGAGAGAAATCTATGATTTGTCATACAGTTGGTTGGATTTAACCCCTTAAAAGCCAGCACATTTTTAAAAGTACTGCAATTCCCAGAGTTTCTCTTTAGGAATACACTATTTAACCGGTTCCCTCCCACCGCATAGTCAAATGACAGCCAGGCAGGACCACTCTAGTTTTGGGAAAACATCATATGATGTCCTCCCACTCTTGTCGCATATGCTTGCCCTCAGGGGTGCGCGACGATCAGTGGTGTGCTGTGTCCCTAGGACACAGCGCATCACTGATTGGGGTAAAGAGCCAACGACAATGGCTCTTTACCACGTGATCAGCTGTATCCAATCGCAGCTGATCACAATGTAAACACATTACTTGGTTATTGGCATTCCTTTCTTCATGCTGTCACAGCATAAGGAGAGGAGAGAGGCGGTAACTGGCTAGTGTGAAAGGGGACATCTACACTAATAATCAGGGCACCTGATTATCAGTGCAGCCGGAACAATGCTCATCAGTGCTGCCAATCTGTGCCAACCAGTGCCATCTGTGCTGTCAATCAGTGCCCAATCAGTGCTGTCAATCCATGCTCATTAGTGCTGTCAATCAGTGCACAATTGGTGCTCTCAATCAGTGCCCATCAGTGCTGCCAATCAGTGTCTCCTTATCAGTGCCTATCAGTGCCCATCAGTGCCACCTATCAGTGTAGCTTATCAGTGCCCATTAGTGGCGTATATCAGTGCAGCCTCGTCAGTGCCCACCAGTGCAAGCCTATCAGTGCTGCCTATTAGTACCCTATCAGTGCAGCATCATCAACGCACATCAATAAAGCAGTAAAATACCTGTTTGCAAATTTTTATAACAGAAACTAAGAAAAACATTTTTTTTTTGTTTTATTTTTTATTTTTAATTTGTTTAGCAAAAAATAAAAGACCCAGTGGTTATTAAATACCACCGATAAAAAGCTCTATTTGTGTGAAAAAAAATGATAATAATTTCATATAGGTACAGTGTTGCATGACCACAACAGCGCTGAAAGCTGAAAATTGGCCTGGGCAGGAAGCAGGTGAAAGTGCAGAGTAGGCAAGTTTAAAGCAGAGGTCCAGCCGTTTTTTGTTTTTTTTTTTAAATCAGCAACTACAAACAGTGTAGCTGCTGACTTTTAATAAGGACACTTACCTGTCCAGCAAGCCCACAATATCGGCCCCCCAAGGCCCATCCGTCCATCGGATCGGGTGCCAGCACCGCCATCCTAACTAAGGGAAACAGGCAGTGGAGCCTTGTGGCTTCACTGCCCGTTTCCAAATGCGCATGCGCGAGTCGTGCGGCGCTTTGTGAATGGCCCTGTGGTTTTCTGGGACACACACATGTGCCAGAAGACAATGGGGCAACTCGCCGAAGAGGAGGAAATGAAGGAACAGCGCTGCAGAATAGGAAGAGGCAGATTAGGAAGACTGCCTAGCAACAGGCATTTCTGGTAAGTAAAAAAAGTTTTTTTTAGATTTTTTTTGTAGAGTGTTAATTAAATTTTTAATTCTAGGGTGGACCTTCGCTTTAAATACTGTATTTTATGTCTATAGCCTGACCACAGTTCTTATTTAAGTCAGCCTAGCTTCTCTCAGGATTTATAAGCCTGCATTGTGTCTAACTTGTGTGCTGAGCCCCAGAAGTTACCTGCTGGGGAATGAAGTAGTTCTCAAACTAGCCTAGTGCTGGGTTTGACCTCAGGAACATGAAATTATCAACTATTTCAAGCCACTGTGATAAACCATGTGCAAACAACTGATGCATTGATACATAGTTGCCAACATTGTAAAAATATTTTTAAGGACACTTTTTTGGCTGTAGGCGGAGTCGCATTATAATTAGGGGGTGGGGGGATGCATTTGTAGGCGTGGCATAGCCGAAATAAAAAACGTGGCGAGCTTTGCTGAAAAGTGGGCGTGGTTTACGTGAAATTGTGGGCGTGGCTTAAATGGGCGTGGGTCTAAGGGGTGTGTGGTTAGAGTCTGAGATGAATGAGGAATGGAGAGGGAAAAGGGGAAAGGGGGATAGAGGGATGAAGGGACAGCAGCCCCAGATCCTACACCACAATAGCAATATGTGTATTCCAGAGTTTAACAATCAGCAGACAAGGATACTCCAAACACCTGGTGTTAGCGCTTCAATCATCCCAGTGCCATGATTGTTATGGTGTCAGGATGATTGAAGCGCATTATTTCTATTATTACATTGTAATATAAAATGAAATCATTCAACTCACCATAATTCAGAATCAGTGGGAGCCCTGAGCGTGTCACCTGACACATTGCTTGCCACCAGATGCCATCAGGTGCCCCCAGCAGAGTCCGTCCTTACATCAGGTGCCCCATCAACGGAGACTTCCTCACATCTGTGTCCCCAGCAGCGGAGCCCCTCCTTACATCTGTGTCTCCATCAGCGGAGCCCCTCCTTACATCTGTGTCTCCATCAGCGGAGCCCCTCCTTACATCTGTGTCCTCAGCAGCTGAGTCCCTCCTTACATCTGGTGACCCCATCAGCGGAGCCCTCCTTACATCTGTGTTCCCATAAGCAGAACCCTCCTTACATCTGTGTCCCCATAAGCAGAGTCCTCCTTACATCTGTGTCCCCATCAGTCCTCCTTACATGTGGTGTCCTCATCAGTCCTCCTTACATGTCGTGGTGTCCCCATCAGTCCTCCTTACGTCTGGTGCCGCCCTGTGACATCCAGACTGGCCGTTCCTGTGGCATCCAGACTGGCTCCCCCCTGTGACATCCAGACTGGCTCCCCCCTGTGACATCCAGACTGGCTCCCCCCTGTGACATCCAGACTGGCTCCCCCCTGTGACATCCAGACTGGCTCCCCTCCGTGACATCTAGACTGGCTCCCCTCCGTGACATCTAGACTGGCTCCCCTCCGTGACATCTAGACTGGCCCCCCAGTGACATCCAGACTGGCCCCCCCTGTGACATCCAGACTGGCTCCCCCTGTGACATCCAGACTGGCTCCCCCTGTGACATCCAGACTGGCCCCCCTGTGACATCCAGGCTGGCCCCCCCGTGACATCCAGGCTGGCCCCCCCGTGACATCCAGGCTGGCCCCCCGTGACATTCAGACTGGCCCCCCCTGTGACATCCAGACTGCCCCCATGACATCCAGACTGCCCCCCTGTGACATCCATGCTGGTCCCCCGGGACATCCAAACTGGGCCCCCCCGTAACATCCAGACTGCCCCCCCGTGACATCCAGACTGCCCCCCCGTGACATACAGACTGCCCCCCCGTGACATACAGACTATACGGCCCCCCTATGACATCCAGACTGCCCCCTGTGACATTCAGACTGGCCCTCCCCTGTGACATCCAGACTGCCCCCTCGTGACATCCAGACTGCCCCCTCGTGACATCCAGACTGCCCCCCGTGACATCTAGACTGGCCCCCCCATGACATCTAGACTGACCCCCCCATGACATCCAGACTGGCCCCCCCGTGACATCCAGACTGGCCCCCCCGTGACATCCAGACTGGCCCCCCCGTGACATCCAGACTGGCCCCCCTGTGACATCCAGACTGGCCCCCCCTGTGACATCCAGACTGGCCCCCCCTGTGACATCCAGACTGGCTCCCCCTGTGACATCCAGACTGGCTCCCCCTGTGACATCCAGACTGGCCCCCCTGTGACATCCAGGCTGGCCCCCCCATGACATCCAGGCTGGCCCCCCCGTGACATCCAGGCTGGCCCCCCGTGACATTCAGACTGGCCCCCCCTGTGACATCCAGACTGCCCCCATGACATCCAGACTGCCCCCCGTGACATCCAGACTGTCCCCCCGTGACATCCAGGCCGGCCCCCCATGACATCCAGACTAGCCCTCCCCTGTGACATCCAAACTGCCCCCGTGACATCTAGACTGGCCCCCCGTGACATCCAGACTGGCCCCCCCTTGACATCCAGACTGGCCCCCCCGAGACATCCAGACTGGCCCCCCCGTGACATCCAGACTGGCCCCCCTGTGACATCCAGACTGGCCCCCCGTGACATCCAGACTGGCCCCCCTGTGACATCCAGACTGGCCCCCGTGGCATCCAGACTGTCCCCCCTGTGACATCCAGACTGTCCCCCCTGTGACATCCAGACTGCCCCCCCGGGACATCCATGCTGGTCCCCCGGGACATCCAAACTGGGCCCCCCCGTGACATCCAGACTGCCCCCCCCGTGACATACAGACTGCCCCCCCGTGACATACAGACTATACGGCCCCCCTGTGACATCCAGACTGCCCCCTGTGACATCCAGACTGGCCCTCCCCTGTGACATCCAGACTGCCCCCTCGTGACATCCAGACTGCCCCCTCGTGACATCCAGACTGCCCCCCGTGACATCTAGACTGGCCCCCCCATGACATCTAGACTGACCCCCCCAGTGACATCCAGACTGGCCCCTCTGTGACATCCAGACTGGCCCCCCCCTGTGACATCCAGACTGACCCCCCCGTGGCATCCAGACTGACCCCCCCGTGGCATCCAGACTGCCCCCCGTGACATCTAGACTGGCCCCCCATGACATCTAGACTGGCCCCCCAGTGACATCCAGACTGGCCCCCCAGTGACATCCAGACTGCCCCCCCATGACATCCAGACTGACCCCCCCTGTGACATCCAGACTGGCCCCCCCGTGGCATCCAGAATGCCTCCCCTGTGACATCCCGACTGCCCCCCTGTGACATCCATGCTGGTCGCCCGTGACATACAGACTGGGCCCCTCCTGTGACATCCAGACTATACGGCCCCCCTGTGACATCCAGACTATACGGCCCCAAAGTTGGTCAACCAGAGCTGTGTGGTTACAATAGAGATTGAGCTGCGGTGCTGCCCATCCCCTGCCCCTTTCCATAACAGGTCACAGAGACTGGCAGCGGGATGGGGCGAGGGTGGGCAGCGCCGCAGCTTAATTTCTATTGTAGCCATCCGGCCAGCCTACTTCTACTACTACGGTCTTCTTGAAAATGGCGGCCGCCGGCCATGGACCTCTAGCGGGAAAATCGGGAAAAAACGAATTTCCCGGGACATTTCCCGGGAAACAATTAAATCGGGATAGGGGTCTAAATCCCGGGAATGTCCTGGGAAATTCGGGACAGTTGGCAAGTATGATTGATATAAAAAGGAAACAAACCGTGCTAATGTGCAATGTTGTTTTTTCATAAAGATATGCTCAAGCAGAAACTCTTCTGTGAAATATACACAGAAATGAAATCTCTTTCTGCAGAACCTTCAAGCTATGAGAATCCATTAAATCCATCTGTAGAGGATCTGCTGCCTTCCACTTTGTAAATAACTGTGCTGCTTAAATATCACAGAATTAATTATGTACATCACTTCCTGTCTTTGGGAGATTGGGTTGGAAACCCCAAAGGGAGGAAGTAGAAAAGGAGTCTAATACAACATGCCCTGCGATGGAAGAGCTGCTGTTGAATCCAGACCAGAGGCAGGGATTATTAGGGGGTTGATTTACTGAGCCCCCCGTTCACACCGGTGTGACTTCAGGTGCGACATGCGATTTACAAATCACACCTGAAGTCGCATCCAACGTCCTTTTATGGCACCGTCTTAATAGGTGCGATTTGGTAGCCCGATTTGAAAAATAGTTCCTGCACTATTTTTGGCGATTTCATGTTGACATCGTATTGACATCTGTGCATGAATTTGCACTGTCCTGCAGCTTTGAAGAAGCGCAATTTCAAAGCCACATTCAGTGTGAACAGGGGCTAAAACTGAACAGTGCAAAATCTGGTGCAGCTGTGCATGGTAGCCAATCAGCTTCTAACTTCAGCTTGTTCAATTAAGCTTTGACAATAAAGCCTTGAAGCTGATTGGTTTCTCTACAGAGCTGCACCAGATTTTGCACTCTCCAGTTTTAGTGAATCAACCTCTTTGACAGATGTCAGATTGTGATCATCCTCAGGGCCCCTGCAATTAAATTCTGTTACAACATTCATCTGGATGTATCTTTAATAATAACTACTGTGTATATATACCCAGGTATGTGTACACATTTCCACCAGCACTCTTGTTGGGCCCGTTGCTGATAATTAGACATGGGCCTAACACCCCTCTGTTTGATTCGCATCAGAACTCCTGAACAGGGGAAATATTCTAACCCGAATGGCGAACCCCATTGAAGTCTATGGGAGACAAACAGGAAAAATCAATAGGCTTATATGCAAGTAATTGGCAATAAAAGGGGTATGAAGGTCTGGGTACTGCCCTGGGGGGATATGTATCAATGCAAAAAATGTTTTGGGGGGGGGGTCCCTGTAAAGTGCCAGGCCAGGTCCCTTAGCCTGCCTGTAAAGTGTCGCATCTGTAGTATATATAACATAATGAAAAAAAAAGGGTCAAATCACATTTAAAATGACTCGTGGCTACAAGTTCCGGCACCCAGCTATTGAAAAAATAAAGAAAAAAATTGTGTGCCAACCCCCCAAAATCCATATCAGACCCTTATCCGGGCATGCAATCTGGCAGGTCAGGAAAGGAAGGGTGAGCGAGCGCCCCGCCCCCTCCTGAACCATACCAGGCTACATACCCTCAACATGGGTGGGTGGGTGCTTTGGAGTGGGGGGGTTGTGGCTCTGCCCTCTCACCCTAAGGCACCTTGTCCCTATGTTGATGGGGACAAGGGCATCATCCCGGTGGTTGTGGGGGTCTGCGGGTGGGGGGCTTATCGGAATCTGGAAGCCCCCTTTAACAAGCGCGCCCCCAGATTCTGGCCCCCCCTATGTGAATGAGTATTGGATACATTGTACCCCTACCCATTCACCAAAAAAAGTGTACAAAAAAATAAAAATAAAATAAATAAAAACAGACAAGTTTTTGACAAATCCTTTAATAAAGGTAAACAAAAATAGTGTCCCTTGATGTAAATCCATCATCAATCACACCGCCGCACTCGAACCCCCCCCCCCAAAAAAAACAACGCTCTGCCTTCTGGGACGACTGGCCACCGAATGCCTCCTCTTTGACAGTTCTTATATAGGTAAGGGCGGGGCTAGCTGGCAACGTCACCTGGTGGCCCCACTCCCTTGTAACGTCAACGGCCCAGCATGCACAAGTCCGTGACCTTTTTTTTAAACTGAACTTTTTTTTTTATTCAGCTGTAAGCTTTTTTGCGCTGTAAACAAAAGAAGAGCGACAATTTTGAAAAAAAACACAATATCTTTTACTTTTTGCTATAATAAATATCCCACATTTAAAAAAAAAACAAAAAGTCCTCAGTTCAGGCCGATATGTATTCTTCTACATATTTTTGGTAAAAAAAAATTGCAATAAGCGTATATTGATTGATTTGGTTTGTACAAAAGTCATAGTGTCTACAAAATAGAGGATAGATTTTTGGCATTTTTTAAAATTTTTTTATTTTTTACTAGTAATGGCAGCGGTCTGCGATTTTTATCAGGACTGCAATATTGCGGCAGACAAATTGGACACTTTTGACACATTTTTGGGACCATTGACATTTATACAGCGATCAGTGCTATAAAAATGCACTGATTACTGTATAAATGTCACTGGCAGGGAAGGGGTTAACACTAGGGGGGGCGATCAAGGGGTTAACTGTATTCCGTAGGTGTGTTCTAACTGTGGGGGGAATGGGACTATCTAGGAGGAGAGAGAGATCGGTGTTCATAATTAGTATGAACACACGATCTGTCTCTACTACCCTGAAAGAAACGGATTTGTGTGTTTACCCACACAGATCCCGGGTTCTCGCTCTGTCATGAGCGATCGTGGGTGCCCAGCGGTCATGGCGCCTGCCAGCCACTCGCATCGGCTCCGGGTACACGCTCCTCCGGCGGCATATGCTCGCCCCTAGTGGCCAAAAGGCGAAGCAACTTAAGTTAACGTCATTTCGCCCAGCCGTGCCATTCTACAGTAAAACTGCTGCGGCTGCTCGGCAAGCAGTTAATAACCAGTTTACACTGCACGCTGATTGGGCAAAGTTTTGCCCAATCAGGGTGCAGAATGCACTGTGTAGCACTCCATGCATTGAAGGGTGTTCTGCAGGGTGAACACCTGGCAAACACCCTGGAAATTTGGGTGTTTGGCGAAAAGGCCGAACAGGCAAATGTTCGGCCCGAACTCACTACTGATAAATCCCGTTTGTACATTAGCTGTACAGTATGTACTATTAAGACTTTTGCTATAAAAAAACTTGTATTGTTTCCATACTATCATGCATCTACAGTATATGCTTATGGTAATGTTATATGCTGGTTGCAGTAGTTCCTCCGCTCCCAATTACTTTGATTAGATTACTGATTATTTTCCCAAGAAGGGAATCCCTCTGTTCACAGAGGCCCTGTCCTGGGTGGAGGCACTGCCAATTTTATTATCAAACCCTCTCTTCCACTTAGTGAATGTTCTGGTTCTCTTATTTACCAACAGGTTGCGCAATATCATACCTCCCAACTTTTAGAGATGGAAATGAGGGACACCTATCAGCAAAAGTATGCAGGCATAGGACACCCCCCTTGCCACACTCCCTTAAAGGAGAATTGTACAAAAAATAAAAGATTGGTTCGACCCAAAAGTGCTTTTTTTTACCACTATTATTCCTTTATATTGGCTTTTAGAATTTACAAATGCAGCAATTTAGAAATCTGATGAAAGGTTTAGAACTGTAAAACACTTTTTCATAGATAAAAAGTGCATTTTTTATACATCTATATAGATCAGACCAAAATGAGGAACAAATGAGGATGAATGAGCGACAGAGGGACATTGCTCCAAATCAGGGACAGTCCCTCAAAATCAGGGACAGTTGGGAGCTATGGAATATCCTGTTTGGGGAATAGCATTTCTCATAACCTCCCCCAAAAGAAGGCTACTCATCCATCATTATCATTCACTGCAACTGCTGTTGCTATGCTTTAAGTGTGAAATAAATCACCAACAGAGTCATTTTTTAAAAATATTTCCTCATCTACTGTATTGTTTACCTCTAACATTCTTCATATGCCTACATTGCACACATAGCTCAAATGGACATGCACTGCCTATTAGGTTCCACAAGATGGAGCCACAGAAGTTAAACTGTGCATCAAGATTTGCTCCAGTTTTACAATGTACTGAATTCTCCATATAAGGCTTCCTTTCAGACAGGTGCTGGCACCCACACTGTATGCAGGCTGCTTTTATTTTGGCATCTGCATCTGCCCCAAGCTGTGTGAATATAGAGGTAGATGCAGACACAGGCTGTATGGACACAGACGCATGTCAAAATTTGACAGCAGTGCAGGAGTGGCTGTGTGACACTAAATGTACACTGTCTGCATGCAGGACGGGTTAAGCCCAAGTTGCATAGGATGAAAATTGAATCCTTAAACTCCCTAGTAGTATGAATGAACAGTATAATGTACAGAGTCTGTCAATCTAGGAAATATATTGGGGTTGATTTAATAAAACTGGAGAGTGCCAAATCTGGTGCAGCTCTACATAGAAACCAGGATCTTCCATTCTATTACTAGAGTAGGACCCACTAATTTGGGGTACTTTGTCGCAGTAAGTGGGCTTAGCACTATATGACCATATAGTATGACCAAACCCTCGTATTGTTTTTTGAATATGTTCAGGTGTTTTTAACTAGCCTTGCAGGAAATGTCATTCTTGAATGTGTGCACTGTAAAATATTTTTTGTTTTGTTTTTTTCTACATAGAAACCAATCAGCTTCCAGTTTTTATTATCAAAGCTTGTTATTAAATCTTATATCTTATAACGCTTATTATCAAAGCAGCCTGAAGGGTGTGGGAGAGGAGGATCGGGTAAGTAAATGTGCTTTTTGTGGCTCCCTAGACCTAAACAAGCATTTAATCCTTGCAGTTTATTTTTGTTTTAATTTCTCTGAAGTTCAGAATTAATGTAAGAACAAGCTGAAGTTAGAAGCTGATTGGCTACCTTGACCACCTAAACCAGATTTTCCATTCTCCAGTTTTAGTAAATCAGCCCCATTGCATTGTATACATAGTAATGTATACATAATGCACAAGAAATGTGTGAGTGCATCAGTGGGTGGTCAGTAGAGAAGCGCACTGGAGTGGGGTTAGCACAGAAGTGTGTGGGTAGAGTGGTAGCCAGGTGCAGTGGCAGTAAGTGGAGAAGTACATGTAGATGCAGTAGTGGTCAGTGGAGAAGTGTGTATGGGTGCAGTCTGCACATGTGCTACTGTGATAGACTGTCCATTCTGCATCCTCACGTCCAATGCAGGGTTATAGACCTGCGACCACCAGAGCATAGAAAAGAAGAGGCTAGGGGGACTGACTATACAGCCTGGAGGGTGTGGGAGAGGAGGATCGGGTAAGTAAATGTGCTTTTTGTGGCTCCCTAGACCTAAACAAGCATTTAATCCTTGCAGTTTATTTTTGTTTTAATTTGTCTGAAGTTCAGAATTAATGTAAGAATTCACATTTGCCTGGGTTTCTCCAAAAAACACATCATAGTTTGATATTATTGTATATGTTGTACATGATACAGGCAATTTGGTGGCATGTCTTCTAAGTTCATATTGGGTCTGTGGGGACAGGAAGTGCGGGGGAAGCTAGTACAACACATAAAACCAGTTTGACAGGGTGTCAAAGAGTTTCCTACTCCAAGACAGAATAAATATGTTTTTGATGTGGTAAAACTTGAAACTTGCAGCTTTAGGTACATGCACTATGGTTTCCTTTTTTTTTTTTTTTTTTTTTTTACAGAAAATATAAATCTCTGTCTTCACACATTTTTTGTGTTGCTCTCTCACTGCTGCAAGGCCATTAGCCTTGAACAACCATGCATAATTTAATAAGCTATAATACCAAGTCTTTGGGTAACCAATTCATATTACTTAAAAACACCAATTGCATTGTGGGGCCAGATAGTAGTATGCAATAGTGCAGATTTACATATGGAGAGGTCACCATTTACTTTATCCAAATATGTAAAAAGCTATTTTTTGCAATGTTAACTGAATACTCAGTCATGTACAGATGATGGTCACAATTGTCTCTTTAAAGCCAGTGGATATTCACATTTCCTCTAATGCCTGTCCTTGAAATGCATAGGTAAGCATAGGCTTCATACATCTGTGGTATGTTGAATATTGTTAGGCCAAACTACTTTAATAACAGACATCTTCTTTAGAAATAGTACTGAAGCCAGCTGGAAGAGCAGCTAAAAACAGGAAGATAACACAGACCACGCAGACAGTTTATTAGATCTTCTGGCTGAAGGGACAGAGCAAGAGGAGTTGCTGGACCAGCTCAGCTAACCCCACAGAGAGTACTAATGCACAAATCACCCCTCTCCTTGACACGCTGGCCCTGGGTTTTCTTCTGCCTCTAAACACCTATGTGTGCATGGACACATAGACTAATTATAGAGTAATTCTGAGACACTGGGATATGCTACTGCCTTCAAGAGATTGGACACTGGAAAACAAAGTTGTAAGATAGCATTGTATATCCCTTCCCACTCCCATCCTCTAGTTTCATGTTGGTGTCCCTGGAGAATGGACCTCTTGTCTCCTCAGAGAGAAACATTTATTTGACTTTCAAATCTTTTGATAAGATCCTTTTTTTTTTGTCTATCAAACTTTTTATAGTTGCTGCAGAGCCAGAAGGGATCCTTGGCTGATTCTTGGCATAGTCACGGAAGCAGTACCTGGACCACACTGTGAGAAAGAAGTGCAGACAGCATGTAATGTGACCTGTTGGCATTGGGCTCTGCTGAGACACTCTCATAGAAACTTTGTGTGATGTTTGAAGTTAACTGCAGAGCGCTTAACCGGTCCAGGGCCATGGTGCATCCCGTCTGGTGAAACCTTGCCCTTGAAGACCCCTTAATGAGTATGCCCACTGGGAGAGTCAAGGCTCTCTGAATGGGGCTTGTTCCCCTGAATCCTACCTGCCACTCTCCAGCTTATCTAACATATTGGGGGGGGCGGACAACATTCAGACCTCTACCACTGTAAATCACGGCTTTACCCTTTTGTTGAGGGGGCCTTGTGTTGTACTTTGTACTACGCTCTTAGTACTACGCCCTGCAGGGGCACTGTGCCATTTTTTAAATTTGGAACTCAGTATAGGCTCTTCTAATTCTATGCAGGTGTCTTGTCACTGAGCATGTATGCACCACTTCTAGGATGCATGTGCACCCACTCAGCCTTTTACCCTCTCCTCAGCTGCACCATTGCCACAATCCTAAAGGACATTCACCCAGGGCTTCCTGCTGTTATACGGTGACAAAGTCACAGGTGACATTTAACCCTTTAAGCTCACTTGCATACTTTAGTATGGTGGGCCATAAGCGCAAAAGGAAATAATTGTGCAGGCCTTGCCAGCCTACCATCCACTAACAGCTCCAGAGTGGTTTGCAATGTACCTTCTAATATTTCAGCCATGGTAGCTGTTTAAGAACG
This sequence comes from Aquarana catesbeiana, assembly GCF_042186555.1. Lineage (NCBI taxonomy): Eukaryota > Metazoa > Chordata > Amphibia > Anura > Ranidae > Aquarana > Aquarana catesbeiana. Next base: position 798,545,603 of record NC_133324.1, read on the forward strand.
CCAGGACCCCAAGCACCTTACATCTTCACCTTGAGAGTCCATTTCTGATTTCCCTGCAGCTGCTTCTAAACAGTCAGCTGAGTATGATGAAGAATGTGCCATTTTGCTATCAGATGGCTTGGTACATGAGGAAGCTTAGTCTGGTGACATAACTCCTAAATCTAAGTTTAAGAGATATTGCCCAGCAATAGTCTATTGAGGAGGGATTCCTTAAAAAGAGGGCTGTCCCTGTAGTAGATCTGGCCATCTCCTGTCTCAGCAAGACTGACAGTTCCTGTGGAGAGCATCCCGGTGTTTAAAGATCTTGTGGATAAAAGGCTAGAAGGCCTTTCCAATTCCCTATTCCCCATGGTGGGTCCTTCCCTACACCCTGCCATTGGAAAAATGTCCATCTGCCAGACCTAGGGCTGTCTGCTCCAAGGATATGCCAAGGGATCACAGTTCTATCCTTCCAGATCCTTAAGTCATTCAACAACTGGAGCTCATGCTTGTGACCTTACATTAGAGGGTTGACAGGCTGGTGGATATTATCTGCCCAGTTTTCCGAATGAGTCTCTGAGTCTGAAAGAGAATCCTTTTGCCCCAGCAACAGAAGGCTAAACTTCATTAATTCATTGTAATAGCATTTCCCCTCGCAATAAGGGAATGACCCCACTCATCAGAGTGGGGAGGCAGCTGTTGATAATTGCAGCTACCTGGTCCCAGGACATTTTAGACACCTGAGTTCAGAAACTGGTTTCCAGGAACTACAAACTAGAATTTAAACTTAACCTCCACCCTTCTTCATGTTGTTCAATCTACCAAAGACTGCACACCAAAGATCTACCAAAGACTTGAGGACCTCACACTGCTCTGGTGCAGCTCCTCTCTTAAGGGGTCAAAGCCATTGTTCTGTAAAAGGAAAAATTCTAGGGTTATTATGCAAATCTGTTCACTGTTCCCAAAGAGAAAGGAGCCATTCATCCCAACACCTTCCGTCAGGTAGAAAAATTTTGAATGGAATCTAAAATGTCGGTCATCACTTTTCCCCCATCCAGGAGACCTTCTGGTATCTGTGGACATCAGGGTTGCGTACTTGCATGGCCCCCACCTTTTCAGTGCATTAATGCTATCTGCATTGGCAGTAGGCTTACAACATTTCCAGTTCATTGCCCTTCCTTTTGGTCTGTCCACTACACCTTATATTTGCACCGAAGTGCTAGCCCTGTACTTGCCTTTCTGGCTGCATGGACATGAAGGCACATTCTGTGAACTATCACATTCGCCTTAACCCCAAAACCAAGCCATCCCTGGCCTGGTGGATCACAAGTCCAGCCCTGGAATCAGTATAATCCTTCATGGTTCCACCCTCCCCTACCAAAGTGCACTCCACTAGATCAGTTAGTGCTTTATAGGCTTTTGAGCATCAGACACGTATTTTGAAGGGCTACCCTCTGGCCTTCTTTTCTAGGGATGAGCCAAACACCCCCTGGTTTGCAGCAGAACATGCGAACAGGCAAAAAATCTGTTTGAATACGCAAACACTGTTAAAGTCTATGGGACACGAACGTGAAAAATCAAAAGTGCTAATTTTAAAGGCTTATATACAAGTTATTGCCATTAAAAAATGTTTGGGGACACGGGTCCTGCCCCAGGGAACATGTATCAATGCACAAAAAGTTTTAAAAATAGACGTTTCTTCGAGAGCCATGATTTTAATAATGCTTAATTTGAAACAACAAAAATGAAATATTCCTTTTAATATCATGCCTGGGCAGTGACCTTAGTATGCCTGTAAAGTAGCGTAGTTTTACCGTGTTTAGAACAATACCACAGCAAAATGACATTCCTAAAGGAAAAAATGTCATTTAAAACTACTCGCAGCTGTAATGTATTGTCGGGTCCCGGCAATATAGATGAAAATCATTGAAAAAAACATCAGGGTCCTTTGGGTCTGGTATGGATATTGATGGCCCTCTGCTATGTGTGCAGCTGCTGCAGCATTGCCAACGTTGAGTTCCACCTGGTGGGCATGTCACAAATGAGGCGGTTGGTGGGTAGGTTGCATTCCCTTTGAATGTCAGCCAGCCGAGCACTGACATTGTATGACCGGAGGAAATGACCAGACTTTTCTGGCCTGCCTCAGGAGATCCTGTAAGCCTGGGTACCTGCTCAATAACCACTGCACCACCGAATCCAGGACGTGTTCCAAACATGAAACATGGGTCAAGTGTCCCTGTTGGATGGCGGAGAGAAGGTTGGTGCCATTGTCGCATACAACCATTCCTGGCTGAAGCTGGCATGGCGCCAACCACCTCTGAGCCTGCCCCTGCAGAGCTGACAGAATCTCTGCCCCAGTGTGGCTCCTGTCCCCTAAGCAGACCAACTCAAGCAACGCATAGCATCTTTTAGCCTGACTGCTTGCGTAGCCCCTTGAATGCTTACGGAGCACCGCTGGTTCAGAGGACAAATCTGCAGAAGAGGCCATAGAGGAAGAAGAAGAGGAGGGGGGGAGAGAGCTGTGGCAGAATTACCACTAGCATTTTGGAGGCATGGTGGGCGAAACAAGCTCCAACAACACTAAACCCTGTCCTCCAACAGACTACATGGCCGGTCCTCATATGTATGTTCAAGCATGTGGTGCCCAAGAGGCTGCTGTTCTGGCCATGCTTGATCCACATCAGACATAGGTTGCAAACAGCAACAGTGCGATTTGCTGTACACGTGTCAAAAAAGTCCCACACCAAGGAACTTTTAAAAGTTAGCAGGGAGTCAGCAGCACCCTGCACCTGCGGAGCTTTGCGGTGTGATGCAATAGGGTGGCTGCCCTTAAGCTGCCCCCTAGAGGACATCCTGCCTTGTTGGAGTTGTGCCACCTCCTCCTCTTCTTTTCTCTCAGGCACCCAAGTCACCCACGTCACTGGAGCAAACTTGGCAGTATGCTGCAGCTGGGGGAACATGACTGCCAGTTTCTTGTCCTTCTTGGGCACCCCCCCCCCTTACTCCCTTCCTCAACCTGGGAACCAACATTGGAGCCAAATCGATGCGTATCCTCCAGCATGTACCCGACACTGTGGTCGAATAATTCTGGGGACTCCTCCGTGCATGATGGTGGGGCTACGGAAGGAGTGACTGTGGACAAGGAGCCGGTGGAATAAGACGCTTTGGCAGCTGCGTTGGAAGACAAATTACTCTGAGCCTGGGTGACAGAGGATGAGGAAGGCTTTGTTATACACTCCTCCAACTCTTCTGCATGTTGTGGCTCAATAACATGGGCAGCAACAGAAAAAAAGGAAAAGCATGCCCCACAGCCACCTGCAGAGGATGCACCATGTCCACGACCAACACTGTTGACTGTAGACACAGAGGCTGCTTGCCCTCTTTTAGTGGCCTGTGAGCGTCTGCCTCTCATTGGTGGCCTTCTGGACATGACTGTCAGAGAACTCACACAGCAAGCACCCATCTCCGTGCAGCAGCTGCCAACCCTCGTTCCGCTAATGTGCATGCACGGAACAGTAGCCAGAGACAAATAAGATCCAGAGTGGGCATGCACAATGGCACCTCTATGCAAACGTAACACGCGTGCACGCACGACGTACGCTGACGCGAATCCTGGCACACAGCATGCTATATAAACAGAGAGTCTGCCTAGCATCAGTGCTGGATCGTCTTCAGCTTGTGCCTGTGTTCCTGTTGTTACTCTGCCTGATTGACCTTGTTACTGAAAACCCGGCTATCTTCTGACCATTCTCTTGGATCTCCCCTGCCTGCTTAACCTGCCTCTATATGCAATACTGACCTTGGCTTGGACTTATCATTATGGCTCTGCCTTCTGATTCTGTACCCCGCTGCCAGTCTGTTGCCAACCTCTGCCTGTTTCCGACTACGGTTTTGCCTTCTTATTCGGTACCTCGCTGCCAGCCTGTTGCCGACTCCTGCCTGTTCTTGACTCTGCAGTTGATCCTGATCTGGCTCCCGCTGAACAAGTCTGGTGATCAGTTTCCATATTTCCTCAGCAGAGGTTCCTGTATCTCCATGTTCCAGCCTCCTGCCTGCAGGCACCTGCACCCTTTCATTCCCCTTGCACTCCCTGTACCCACAGGGAGTGCTTGGACCGGAACCAGGCAAGAGGCCTGGTTCCGGTCATATATTTTGTTTTGCGACACAACACTACGTGTACACTAAGTGTAGTAGAAACGGTACACACTACGTGAACACTAAGTGTAGTAGAAACTGTACACACTGTATTAGATACTGTGTACGCTGCCTGCATTGTATTAGCAACTGTACTACGCCTGCACTGTATTGTGTACTGTTTACACCACCAGGAGTGTAGTAGAAACTGTACACACTATTAGATACTGTGTACACCACCTGCACTGTATTAGTAACTGTACTACGCCTGCACTGTATTGTGTACACCACCAGAAGTGTAGTAGAAACTGTACACACTGTATTAGATACTGTGTACACCGCCTGCACTGTATTAGCAACTGTACTATGGCTGCACTGTATTGTGTACTGTGTACAACACCAGAAGTGCAGTAGACGCTGTACACACTGTATTAGATACTGTGTACTGCCTGAAGTGTATTAGAAACAGTACACCACGGGGCAAAAAAAGTATTTAGTCAGCCACCAATTGTGCAAGTTCTCCCACTTAAAAAGATGAGAGAGGCCTGTAATTGTCATCATAGGTATACCTCAACTATGAGAGACAAAATGTGAAAACAAATCCAGACAATCACATTGTCTGATTTTTGAAAGAATTTATTTGCAAATTATGGTGGAAAATAAGTATTTGGTCACCTACAAACAAGCAAGATTTCTGGCTCTTACAGACCTGTATCTTCTTCTTTAAGAGGCTCCTCTGTCGTCCACTCATTACCTGTATTAATGGCACCTGTTTGAACTTGTTATCAGTATAAAAGACACCTGTCTACAACCTCAAACAGTCACACTCCAAACTCCACAATGGTGAAGACCAAAGAGCTGTCGAAGAACACCAGAAACAAAATTGTAGGCCTGCACCAGACTGGGAAGACTGAATCTGCAATAGGCAAGCAGCTTGGTATGAAGAAATCAACTGTGGGAGCAATAATTAGAAAATGGAAGACATACAAGACCACTGATAATCTCCCTCAATCTGGGGCTCCACGCAAGATATCATCCCGTGGGGTCAAAATGATCACAAGAACGGTGAGCAAAAATCCCAGAACCACACGGGGGAACCTAGTGAATGACCTGCAGAGAGTTGGGACCAACGTAACAAAGGCTACCATCAGTAACACACTACGCCGCCAGGGACTCAGATCCTGCAGTGCCAGACGTGTTCCCCTGCTTAAGCCAGTACATGTCCGGGCCCATCTGAGGTTTGCTAGAGAGCATTTGGATGATCCAGAAGAGGATTGAGAGAATGTCATATGGTCAGATGAAACCAAAGTAGAACTGTTTGGTAGAAACACAACTCGTCGTGTTTGGAGGAGAGAGAATGCTGAGTTGCAACCAAAGAACACCATACCTACTGTGAAGCATGGGGGTGGCAACATCATGCTTTGGGGCTGTTTCTTTCCACGGGGAACAGGACGACTGATTCGTGTACATGAAAGAATGAATGGGGCCATGTATCGTGAGATTTTGAGTGCAAACCTGCTCCCATCAGCAAGGGCATTGAAGATGAAACGTGGCTGGGTCTTTCAGCATGACAATGATCCTAAACACGCCGCCTGGGCAATGAAGGAGTGGCTTCATAAGAAGCATTTCAAGGTCCAGGAGTGGCATAGCCAGTCTCCAGATCTCATCCCCATAGAAAACCTTTGGAGGGAGTTGAAAGTCCGTGTTGCCCAGCGACAGCCCCAAAACATCACTGCTCTAGAGGAGATCTGCATGGAGGAATGGGCCAACATACCAGCCGCAGTGTGTGACAACCTTGTGAAGACTTACAGAAAACACTTGACCTCTGTTATTGCCAACAAAGGATATATAGTAAAGTATTGAGATGAACTTTTGATATTGACCAAATACTTATTTTCCACCATAATTTGCATATAAATTCTTTCAAAAATCAGACAATGTGATTGTCTGGATTTGTTTCCACATTTTGTCTCTCATAGTTGAGGTATACCTATGATGACAATTACAGGCCTCTCTCATCTTTTTAAGTGGGAGAACTTGCACAATTGGTGGCTGACTAAATACTTTTTTTCCCCACTATATATATATATATATATATATATATATATATATATATATATATATATATATATATATATATATATATATATATATATATATATATAATATATAATATATACATACACAGTATATCAAATACACTGCCGCTAACTGAATAACTTGCCTGCTTAATCTAAATCAAGCTATCTCTCTGTCCAAACCAACAACACTACACAAGGCTGCCGTGTAAGCAGCCTTATATAGTGTGGGGCATGGACTTAGTCCCCCTGAGCCATGATTGGCCAAAGGCACCCTGCTTTCTTAGCAGGGGGCGCTGTGATTGGCCAAAGCATGCAGGTCAGGTGCATGCTTTGGCCAATCATCATACAGCAATGCACTACAATCTCGCAGTGCATTATGGGGCGTTCTGCGGCGCTCGAATTTGCCACAACGCCCCATAGTGTTCGCTCTTCGGCGAGCGGGCGAACACCCGATGTTCAAGTCAAACTTATGTTCGACCCGAACATCAAGCTCATCCCTATTCTGTTCACACATTCATTATGTTTTACCAGGTGGATCTTCAGGCCTTACCTAATGCCAGCTTTGGTCATATGGTTCTTCTTGCAGCTCTGTTGAGCTACATCTATTAAAGAGGACGTAAAGTCTTCCTCTTTAATTGTACCTACAGATAAGCCTATAGTAAGGCTTACCTGTAGGTACTGTAAATATCTCCTGAACGTACATCGTTTAGGAGATGTTTACTATATACGCTGCCACCGACGTCATCAACGCATGCGCAGTGAAGGAATGTCCCTTTTGTGCCGTTTCTTCAGGACCCGTGCTGTGACCGGCATGTGTGGAAGTGATGTCATCGCAGTTCTGGCCAAGCACGGCGCCGGAGCCAGCAAACTCGGAAGTAACTCTGGGAAAGATGTTGGCCGTGAGAGCAGAGTGCGCGCAGCATTGCAGGGCATTGTTCTAAGGTAAGTATTTCATAATGAGCTAGTATGCAATGCAATGCATACTAGCTCATTATGCATTTTTTTTTGGGGGGGGGGGGGGGATTTTTTTTCAGAGGTTTATAACCTGTTGTTACTTGTGGGCCTGGGTTGCTAAGTCTGATTTGGACATCACAGTGTATCAGAACAACTTCACCCTGTAACTCATAATAAACTATGAAGAAAAAAAAATGAGTTTTGACTTACTGTAAAATGATTTTCTTGGAGTTCATTAAGGAACACAGATCCTACTCTCGAAGCATGCTGAGAGTGGGAGGTGTTATACTGGGATGTCTTACAGCTTTGTTTGTCAAAGTCCACAGTGTACAAAGTACATACATTATTGGTCAACAGACATTAAAAAAAAAAGTCAAAAAAGGCAAAAAAAGTTTGTAAGAAAGTCAAACATAATAATTAGGTGAAGAGAAAGAGATAACATTTTGATGTGCAGAATAACTTAATGACATGTTATCGGATGGAAATAACCATAAAACAGGTACATGTGCCTCTGTAGATTACTACAAGAAGCATTGAAGAGTTCATAACACAAAAGTGAGCCTTTGCTTAACTCAAACCTATTTTATATACCTTTATTTGATATTCAGGTATAATTCATTATCATTATGTGGGACCTATAAACAAACTTTATGCTTCTTAGATCAAGTTCCCCTGCGTTTAAATAAACCAAGAATACCCTTTACACTTAATGTGTGGGACATTTTGGGCTACATAACAACAAATAATTTGTATAAAAATATAACATTTTTAAAAAATACAAATATTTAAATCTGAAGGACCCTATAGGTCAAATGTTGCGGCCATACATGAAATTGCGCATATATGGGTTACAACATCATACATATCCAACTGCATAGATAGTGAAAACTACAGCACCCTACACGTTTAAAACATGTCCCAAGTACACGTTTAAAAGTCACCTTCTTCCTCAGGGGTGCTTTCCTATGCATACAAGATGTGCTACAATTCAAAATACATAACATTACTGATAAGCCACATTGCTGTATAGTGCATATACATTGTTTTTACATAAGAATCATTACTGACCTTAATGTACATTACAGAGAATTTATAGCCACTGATAAAAATAACATTAAAAACAGTGTCAGTGTTCACCCATCAATACACAGGGCGGGGGACCTAAGGAACCCCCCAATTCATTCGCCACTGGGGCCTCCGTGAAGTAGCTGACTAACAGGAAAACTAAATTTAGTATCTTGTCTCCAAAAAATATTTTTAATTGCAAAGAAATCATATGAAAAACACTTACAAGCCCTGTTGGTGGTCAAAAGTTACAGTAGTGGCTGCATAAAAGAGAAGCCAAGCAGGTGGAGGGAGAGAGATCTCTAACAAAATATAGATAGATACATGCATAACGTTTAAGAGGTTCAAAAATATATCATCCCAATGGTAAAACTCTCCTCCAATGAAAAACGCAAATTCCTGGTCCTGACAGAAAATAGTGCTCACCTCCAGTTTGGGGGATAGTGCATCAACAAATGCCGCTGACTCCTTATACTGTATATGCTCAAACTGGATTGAATTGCACCAGACCTTGCTGAGAGGCCCCCTGGGCTGGAAGTGACGGCAATCTCTCTCCCTCCCTCCACATCTCTCCACCTGCTTGGCTCCTATTTTACGCACCCACTTCTGTAACTTTTGTCCACCAACAGGCCTTGTAAGTGTTTTTCATATGATTTCTTTGCATTTAAAAATATCTTTTGAGACAAGATACTGAATGTAGTTTTTCTGTTGGTCAGCTATCACACAGAGGCCCCAGTGATGAATGAATTGGGGGGTTCCTCGGCTCCCCTGTTCTGTGGATTGATGGGTAAACACTGACACTGTTGTTAAGGTTCAGTGGCTATATATATATAATATAGTGCATATTAAAGGATAGGTTCATCTTTTTTTTTTTGTCTAAACTCCAGCTCCCCTATATACCTTACCAATATATCATCTGTGTACGTGCAGAAATAAAACATCTTTCCATTTATCTTCACACCCCTTACCTCCATGTCCAGCTGACTCTATGAAAAACTTCTCCATTACTTCCTTGGATGGATCTTAGGACATGACACAGGAAGGAGTTTACCAGCTGACCTCCTTAGCACACACACACACACATACACACATGTGTGTTTGAGCTTTTGGAGTGCAAAATTAATGCAATAGGCTGTACACACCTATGCAAGTGAACAATTTATGGCTGTGTATTTAGTGAGAACGACATTCACTGATTGCATAGAAAAAAACATGCAGCTGATAATGGGTTGGTCATCTGCTCTCCTACTCCAGCACATCATCTCTTATCAGCTGCACATTTTTTTCTATGCAATCAATGAATATCTATCTCATTAAATACACAGAAATAGATTGTTCACTTACATAGGTGTGCACTATTATGCAGAGTATTGAAGCTTCTTGTATACAGCAGAATACCTTTTACTTTCATGGAGAATATCTTTATCATGGGTTAATATCATGTAGACAGAAACAGCAACAAGGAACATACAAGTACATACACTGAACATAGACAAAACATCACATCATCTGTGATCACATTACCATAGAATAACACACTACAACACAACAGTGCCACCTGCTGGATAGATAGGTATAATGCATACAGTATTGTTATTTTCTTAGCAACTATGCTGTTGTACTTCCAACACCCCTTCTCAACAGCATTTGCTTTGTCAAATTATATTCAGCTTCATCTGGATTAAACTATGATGTTCCTTCAACAAAGGCTTGGTGATTGCATCAGCAGTCATCTCCTCTGAGGGGCAGTATTGAATGCCAAGAACACCTTGCTCTGGATTGTCCCTCAGTAGGTGACACTTGACATCAATGTGTTTGTGCACCCCAAAACTCAAACACACGTGTGTGTGTGTGTCTATACAGTATATATGGCCCCGGTACATTGATCCCCCTGCCAGCACTGTGAAAGAAGTGCGTAAGCACTTCTCTTATGGTAGAGACGGTAAGAGGGAGATCTTTCTCATCTCCCCGCTACTACACAGAGTGATATTCCTAATGCGCAATAGGTGATTGAGGTGTGCCTAGGCACATCCTGTGCACATGCCTATGTTCACTTGTCAGAGTGTGTGGAAGCTAGTGATCAGAAAATGTGGATAGAGCTGTAAAATTGGGAACAGGAAAAGTATGTTCTGGGTTCTGTAAAGCTCACCATACACTATACAATCTGATTGGACAATCTCCTTTAGATCTACCATCAACTATGTAGTGCAAGGGCTTGCCTGACTGGATACAGAGTGATTGGATAGATGGTGCCTTCTTCTATCATATATAGGGATGAGCCGAACACCCCCCGGTTCGGTTCGCAGCAGAACATGCGAACAGGCAAAAAATTTGTTCGAACACGCTAACACCGTTAAAGTCTATGGGACTCGAATGCGAAAAATCAAAAGTGCTAATTTTAAGGGTTAATATGCAAGTTATTGTCATAAAAAGTGTTTGGGGACCTGGGTCCTGCCCCAGGGGACATGTATCAATGCAAAAAAAAGTTTTAAAAACGGTCGTTTTTTCGGGAGCAGTGATTTTAATAATGCTTATAGTGAAACAATAAAAGTAAAATATTCCTTTAAATTTCGTACCTGGGGGTGTCTATAGTATGCCTGTAAAGTGACGCACGTTTCCCGTGTTTAGAACATTCCCTGCACAAAATGACATTTCTAAAGGAAAAAAAGTCATTTAAAACTACTCGCGGCTGTAATGAATTGTCGGATCCCGGCAATACAGATTAAAGTCATTGAAAAAAACGGTATGGGATCCCCCGAGTCCATTACCAGGCCCTTTGGGTCTGGTATGAATATTAAGGGGAACCCCGAACCAAAATTAAAAAAAAATTGTGTGGAGGTCACCCCAAATTCCATACCAGGCCCCTCAGGTCTGGTATGGATATTAAGGGGAACCCTGCGCCAATTTAAAAAAAAATGGCGTAGGGGTCCCCCTCAAAATCCATACCAGACCCTTTAGGTCTGGTATGGATTTTAAGGGGACCCCGCGCCAAAATAAAAAAAATGGCGTGGGGTCCCCCCAAAAATCCATACCAGACCCTTATCTGAGCATGCAACCTGGCAGGCCGCAGGAATAGAGGGGGGGTGAGAGAGCCCCCCCTCCTGAACCATACCAGGCCACATGCCCTCAACATGGGAGGGGGGTTTGGGGTAGCCCCCCAAAGCACCTTGTCCCCATGTTGATGGGGACAAGGGCATCATCCCCACAACCCTTGCCCGGTGGTTGTGGGTGTCTGCGTGTGGGGGGCTTATCGGAATCTGGAAGCCCCCTTTAACAAGGGGACCCCCAGTTTCAAGCCCCCCCTGTTTGAAATGGTAGTGGGTACATCACCACGTGGCCCGCCCTCAGATATAAAAGAATTGTCATCGCGCTGAAATGTCATAAGGCAGGTGCCTCTCATGGAGGTGGGTCTTTTTTATTTATTTTTCGGTCCGTCGGCGGAGCCATAGAAGAAGATGAATGGACTTTGTGGGACATTTTTATTTTTTTATTTTTTAATAAAGGACTTGTCCCAAGATGTTTCTTGTGTTTTTTTAACATTTTGCCACTTTGTTTGTGAAATGGTATGGGTACAACGTACCCATTACCATTTTAAACAGGGGGGGCAGGATCTGGGGGTCCCCTTGTTAAAGGGGGCTTCCAGATTTCGATAAGCCCCCAGCCTGTAGACCCCCACAACCACTGGGCAAGGGTTGTGGGAATGAGGCCCTTGTCCCCATCAACATGGGGACACGGTGCTTTGGGGGGCTACCCCAAAGCACCCTCCCCATGTTGAGGGCATGTGGCCTGGTACGGTTCAGGAGGGGGGGGCGCTCTCTCGTGCATGCATGCTCGGATAAGGGTCTGGTATGGATTTTTGGGGGGATACCCACGCCATTTTTTTTTTAATTTTGGCACAGGCCTCCCTTAAAATGGTCTGGTATGGATTTTCAGGGGGACCCCTACGCCATTTTTTTAAATAAAATTGGCGCAGGGTTCCCCTTAATATCCATACCAGACTTGAAGGGCCTGGTATGGAATTTGGGGGGACCCCCACGCAATTTTTTTTTATTTTGGTTCGGGGTTCCCCTTAATATTCATACCAGACCCAAAGGGCCTGGTAATGGACTGGGGGGATCCCATGCCATTTTTTTCAACTTTTATCTGTATTGCTGGGACCCGACAATTCATTATAGCCACGAGTAGTTTTAAATGACTTTTTTTCCTTTAGAAATGTAATTTTGTGCAGGGACTGTTCTAAACACGGGAAAAATGCGCCACTTTACAGGCATACTATAGACACCACCCAGGTACGAAATTTAAAGGAATATTTAACTTTTATTGTTTCACTTTAAGCATTATTAAAATCACTGCTCCCGAAAAAACTGCCGTTTTTAAAACTTTCTTTTGCATTGATACATGCCCCCTGGGGCAGGACCCAGGTCCCCAAACACTTTTTATGACAATACCATGCATATTAAAATTAGCACTTGTGATTTCTCCCATAAACTTTTAAAGGGTGTTCCGTGGCTTTAGAATTTGCAGTGAACACCCCAAATTGTTCGCTATTCAGCGAACAGGCGAACACCCAATGTTCGAGTCGAAATTGCAAATATAGGCGCACGACATACATGACAGGGTGTAAGTAACGTACGGAGAGAAAAGGGTTAAATAAAGGAGGGATGGTTTGAGAAAGTATTAGTCTTATCGGATTGGAGGATAGGACGAGTGGAGGGAGGAGTGTTCAAGTGAAGTCCAGGAGGGGTGAGATCAGAGGTCAGCAGTTGGAGGAAGAAGCAGGTTGGAAAGTTCAGGGCTGAGGAAGAAGACAAAACATGAGTGAGTTAGAGCAGCTTTTAGGACAGCTTAGGGCTTCTCTGCAGAGATTAATGGCACAGAGTCAGATTGCGGCATCTCTGCAGGGGGTGACGCAGGGCCCCCCTACACCGGGGCCTGCTTCCACACGGGCTAGGAGGTCCAGGCCTCCTGAGCGCCTTAGCCCTGACAACACCCCCAGGATTCAACGCCTGGCTTGGGAGTCCCAGTTGGGCCCTTTCAGGCCCCCCTGCTAAGCAGACCCTCTTGTCGGCTGGTAGGGGGCCTGGGAGTAATCCCCATCCACGGCAAAGTCCAAAAAGGGGGGACACTCACCTGGCGCCTATTCCGGTCCCCTCCGTCGTCATCCGGGCTCAGGTTCATGCGGCTGCCGCCTCTGGCGAAGCTTCGGTCATGGTGACAGCTCGGGGTGGGAGAAAAGTACCCTCGGGCGCTGGCCATTCCTCGTTTGCAGCCTGCGGCTCGCCTCGTGGGGGTGCCATCTTGCTTCGTGGTAGAGGCCCTGCAGCATTCAGTAAGCGTCAGTTGGGAGGCCCCGCCTCTAGGCCCAAGTCAGGCCCGCCGCCTCCTGGGGCTCTTCAGTCAGCTCACCCTCTTCACTGCTGCTGTAGGAGGCTGTCACCTGTCCCTGCGACCGACGCTGCTCTTCCTCTGGTCTCTCCCTCCCTTCAGGTGCTGCTTGTGTGACCGATGGTGTGAGGCTAACTTCCCCTTGAGGGCTCCGTCCATCAGTGCTGTGTCCCTCCTCGATGACCTCATCATGCTGCGCCGCTGACACGGCCAGCGCACAGGCATCTTTCTGGCCTGATGAGGTCATCGAGGAGGGACACAGCACTGATGGACGGAGCCCTCAAGGGGAAGTTAGCCTCACAGCACCGGTCACACAAGTAGCACCTGAAGGGAGGGAGAGACCAGAGGAAGAGCGGCGTTGGTCGCAGGGACAGGTGACAGCAGCAGTGAAGAGGGTGAGCTGACTGAAGAGCCCCAGGAGGCGGCGTTGGTGTCAGGACCGACGGCTAGAGGGTCTTCTTGCCCAACGCAGCCTGGTAAGAAATCTGTATGTTTGTCTTCTCCTGTCTTGTCTGTCATGTCTGCTGTTGATAGTGTTGGGGGGGTTAGTAATGTACAGGGTCCCTCAGGGGGAGGCAGGGACGAGGGTCTCTGGGATTCCTTGTGGGAGTTGCTTCGCCGTTTTGATGGTGGTGTGTCGGGGGACTTGGCACCGGTTAGGCCCTGGGTGGCACCCCCCTCAGGGGTTAGTGATTTACAGGTCGCAGTTGCCCCTCCATCGCAGAAGGTAGGGGTGGTGGCCGGGACGCAGACGGAGAAAGAAGTCGTAGGCTCGGCGACGGTAGTGGCACAGAAGGACAAGGACGCAGAAAAGGTGTGATTGGCAGATGCGGTGCGGTGCGATGTATACGTGTGCTTCAACCTTTGGGGGCTCATTTGAAGCAGGAGGTGAGGGAAAAAATTTGGAAAGACGAGTTTGTGGAAATATTTTCCCTGCTCCCATTAGAAAAGTTCTAAATCGGGTAAAGCCGGATGAAAGCAAAAAGGAGGAAGAAGAAAAGAGGAGGTATAGGCTTATTTCGCGGACCTTTGCAAACTGGTTGCAAGCGTTTGCGATATTTGCGAGCGTGATTGGGGAAAAAACCCCTGAGAATTGCTTGGCTTTGCTCTGCTATCTAGAAGCCATTAGTGAGGCGCACAGGGTATACGGAGGTTTAGTGTGGCTTCTGTATGACGAACAATTTCATCAGCGGAAGGCCATTCGTCCCTCTATTAGGTGGGACCATAAAGATATTAGCCTCTGGATGAAGTTGATGACTTCATCCAGGGCTGCGAGTCCGTTTTTTCCAGGAGGGGCCGGCGGAGCTTCCTCCGCAGAATCGCCAGCCCCTAGAAAAAAAGGGGTTTGCTGGCAGTTTAATGAGGGAACGTGCCAGTTGGGCAGCTCGTGTCGCTACAAACACGAATGCTCCGGGTGCAGTGGTACACACCCCCTCATGCGCTGTTTCAAACAAGGAAAAGGTAGGTCTGGGGAAGTCACTGGAAAAAGGGATGACACGGGTGAGACTGGAAAGGATGTTGCCTTTTCTAAGTAGGTATCCCGATAGGGCAGCAGCAAGTTTGTTAGAAGCGGGGTTTAGGTTGCTCTCAGGCCCCAGGCCCGTTAATCCACCCATTCCAGATTTTGTTTTGTGGACCTCGCAGTTCACTCCAAACTGGAGACAGGAAAAGCATGCTATTTCATCACTGTTATGCCCCGTACACACGGTCGGATTTTCCGATGGAAAATGTCCGATCGGAGCGTGTTGTCGGAAATTCCGACCGTGTGTGGGCTCCATCGGACATTTTCCATCGGATTTTCTGACACACAAAGTTGGAGAGCAGGAGATAAAATTTTCCGACAACAAAATCCGTTCTCGGAAATTCCTATCGTGTGTACACAAATCCGACGGACAAAGTGCCACGCATGCTCAGAATAAATAAAGAGATGAAAGCTATTGGCCACTGCCCCGTTTATAGTCCCGACGTACGTGTTTTACGTCACCGCGTATAGAACGATCGGATTTTCCGACAACTTTGTGTGACCGTGTGTGTATGCAAGACAAGTTTGAGCCAACATCCGTCGGAAAAAATCCTAGGATTTTGTTTTCGGAATGTCCGAACAAAGTCCGACCGTGTGTACGGGGCATAAGATCTGGCAGCTGGCCATGCAAATCGGGGAGGAACCATCTTCCCACTCTCACACACCCCTATGGGACAATTCATATATGCCCGAACTCGCCTCAATCCCCGACCATGGAATATGGATAAATAAAGGCGTTATATATCTATCTCAAGTCGTAGCTAACGGAATGGTTCAATCCTTTCAAACCCTCAAGGACAACTTTTCCCTGCCCAACCACATGTTTTTCCGGTACCTCCAGCTCCGACACGCAATCAACACGCAACTCTGGGACTCCATTCCAGTCCTCGAGGTGCCCCTGTTGGTGGACATAGTGCTGGGGGGGGACCCCAAAAAGTTAATCTCCTACATCTATCTGTACCTCATAATACCTTCAGCCACCGCCACCGCCCATCAACTTAAAACTAAATGGGAGACAGACCTGGGTGCGGTGTCGGAGGAGGACTGGGATGAGGCCCTCGCTAACTGCAAATCTGTATCTCCAAAACTCTCCGACTGCCTCACTCATTTATATATTCTCCATAGATCATATGTCACACCACACCGCATATCTAAATACAGACCAGGACAGGACCCCAAATGCCAAAGATGCAGCCACCCTGAGGCCTCCTTTTTCCACCTGTTATGGACTTGCTCCTCCATACAGGGATTCTGGACCCAAGTGGTCCAATTCCTCCACAACCGAATGGGCTCCCCACTTTCCCTATGCCCTCGCCAATGCATGCTGGGACTCTTCTCGCTTCCAGAAGGCGAGAAGTACCTCAACACATTCCTACAAGAGACATTGTTCCTTGCTAGGCTGCAGATAGCCAGAAAATGGACGAGGGAACATCCCCCCACACTACAGCAGTGGATCAGGGAGGTCAACAATACCCTCCCGTACAAAAAATTACTCTACATCCACAGGAACTGTCCTAATAAATATCATAAGGTCTGGGACCGATGGTTGGAGGATTTTACCACATGTACAGCGGAGGATTAGGTGCATATCTCCTTGACAACACCGCTGACCCCACTCAGATCCCCCAGGACCCACCCCCTTAACCCGCATAGTGCACTGCTACCCACTAGAAAATGTTGCAAATGCTCCCCTAATAATGTACAGTATGCTTATATGTATATCAATTGGATTGATTTGTATTTGTAGTGCCTGTTGCACTGTCTACACGTATGTTCAAATAATTTATATACTCAATAAACGTCGTTTTGATTTAAAAAAAAAAAGAAGCAGGGTTTAGAGAGGGCTTTAGAATTCCGAACATAGTGCGGGAAGTTCCTCCTGTATCGGAAAATTTGAGGTCGGCACTTCTCCTCCATCCTGGGGTGGTGTCGGCCAAACTGTGGCGTTAGGTCGGATGTCTGGCCAATTTCCTGCCCCACCGGTGCCGGACTTGATCGTTTCACCATTGAGTGTGGTTCCGAAGAAGGAGCCGGGGCAGTTTCGGATGATTCATCATCTGTCTTATCCCAAAGGAAGTTCGGTGAATGATGGTATTGACCCGCAAGTTTGTGCGGTTACCTATACATCATTCGACGTGGCTATCTCGTGGGTTAGTAAATATGGAAAAGGGGCCCTCATGGCAAAAACCGATGTGGAATCTGCGTTTAGGCTGCTACTGGTACATCCCCAACGTTGTCACTTAGGTTGTTAGGTTAGGTTGTTGTTGGCAAGGGTCTTACTTTATAGATCGTTGCCTTCCAATGGGCTGTTCTATCTCCTGTGCCCTGTTTGAGGCCTTTAGTTTGTTTCTTGAGTGGGCAGTTAGGGAAGTTGCTGGGGTTAACTCGGTCATCCACTATTTGGATGACTTCCTCTGCATCGGCCCTCCAGAGTCCCGCTGTTGTGGGGTGTTGCTAGGGACAGTTCAACACCTGGCTGAATGGTTTGGAATTCCATTGGCGGCCGACAAAACAGAAGGACCAACTTCAGAGTTGGTTTTTCTGGGAATCACAATAGATTCTGTGGCTATGGAATGTAGGTTCCAGAGGACAAATTGGTGGCCCTCCGGCGGGAGGTGAGTATGGCGATTGGCAGGAATAAGATCCGGTTGAAGGAACTGCAATCTTTATTAGGTAAATTGAATTTTGCTTGCAGGATTATTCCTATGGGTCGCATTTTTTGCCGACGGCTGTCGGCGGCAACATCTGGGGTACCCAATCACTTTTGCGCCTAAACAAGGAACTTCGGGATGACTTGAAGATTTGGGATGTATTTCTGGAATCCTTCAATGGTCGTTAAGTGGGGCAAGTGGGGCCGGTCAGCAATGCTGATTTGGTCTTGTTCACGGATGCGGCTGGATCTGTGGGATATGGTGCTTACTGTCAGGGGCGATGGAGCGCGGGACCATGGCCTGAGGTTTGGAGGGAGGCTGGGTTCCTGAAGAATTTAGTTTTGTTGGAACATTTTCCCATTGTCTTGTCAGTGGAAATTTTGGGGGAGGTATTGCGGAACACAAAAGTGTGGTTTAATTGCGACAACATGGGGGTGGTGTCGGCGATTAATAACATTACAGCTTCCTCCCCACCTGTGATAAGGTTGTTGCGCCACCTGGTGCTTTGTTGTTTGAGGCTGAATGTTTTTATATACGCAGTGCACATTCCCGGGGTGGATAACAAGTTATGCTTAATCTCGTTTCCAGTGGGAAGAATTTCGTACGCTGGCACCGGAGGCGGACCTTACAGGGGAACCATGTCCGCAAGGTTTATGGAAAATTGCTCTGGAGTCGCCGCTGGATTGATCAGGCAGTCTCTCAGCGCTGGAACGTGGAAGGTGTATTCTAAAGTATGGCAGGAATGGTTTGCGCTGCTGGAGGAGGTAGGCAGGTCGGAGGACTCCAAAGATATACAGGCTTGGTTGTTGTGGTTTATATGTAGTAACGAAGGGTGTTTTGGGGGGCTGCGATCAGGGAAAAGATGGCGGCCTTGGCCTTTTTGTTTCAGTTAGCAGGTTATAGCGATTTCACAAAATCTTTTGTGGTCAGGAGGGCATTGAGGGGCTACAGGAAGGGCAGTTCCAAACAGGATTCCAGACGCCCAGTGTCCTTTGAAGTGCTGGGAACAATTTTGGAGAATCTAAGGACAGTGTGTTCTTCGGACTACGAGCAGGTCCTTTTTCGGACGGCTTTTGTGCTGGCCATTTTTGGGCATTTAGAATCAGTGAGCTGGTTTCACCCTCCAAGCGGGTAGCAGGGGGTTTACAGCTTGGGGATATACAGTGCTCGGGAGGGTCGGTGCAGATTTGGATAAGGTGGTCAAAAACGGATCAGCTTGGTAAAGGGGTCCGGGTGGAACTATTCAGGGCTATTGCTCAAAATTCTGCCCAGTGGCAGCCTTAGAGCAGTTCATGGTTCTTCGTCCACAGAGGGAAGGGGCGTTGTTAGTGCACCTTGATGGATCGTGTTTGTCCAGGTTTCAATTTATGGCAGTTTTTCGTAAGTGCCTGCAGGCAGGAGGATTTAGCCTGGAGGATTTTGCAGCTCATTCATTTCGGATCAGGGCAGCCTCTGAGGCGTCTCGGTGGGGTCTTCCTTCTGAGGCCATAAAAAAGATTGGTAGGTGGGAATCCACTAGATATCAGTTATATATTCGTCCTCACTTGTTATGATTTGTTTTTGTTTTTCATATTGACTGTACATCATTTCTGTTGTTTGTTGGCCCCTGGTTGGGTAAGTCTTTGTTATGTCTTTTCAGATCCTTCACGATGTCTCATCTGGATAATGGGACTTTCATAGGTTTTTTGGGGGGCAAAAAGGATGGATGTCAGGCCAGAATGTAGACAGTTGAGGCTGGCTAGAGAGGAGGGCAGGATCAGGTGGATTTGGGATGCCAGGTATGATGTGGCATAAGGTGGTACCTGAGGTGCATTGCTTCGCACGGCTGGACCAGCCTCCGGATATTTTGGTCCTTCACGTGGGGGGCAATGATTTATCCATTAGACCCATGAGACAGGTTATAAAAGACATTAAGTGGGACTTTCTTAGTTTGAGGACCTCCTTCCCTGACATGATAGTAGTCTGGTCGGTCATTGTTGCCCGTTGGCTTGGAGGGGGGCAAGGTCCATTGAAAAAATTAATAAGACTCGTATAAAGGTCAACAAGGAGGTGGGTAGGTTTATTGCCCGTAATGGTGGAGTGGTGGTAAGACACGTGGAGTTGGAGGTGGACACCTGGAGGTACTTGAGGGGGGATGGAGGTACATCTCAACGGGATTGACCTCTGGGCGTTGGGTTTGGAAGATGGCATTCGCAGAGCATTGCTAGTGTGGCGGCAGGCACAAGTTTAAGGTGTCACACTGGTGCCGCAGTGGCGGTTGGGTCCTTGGCGATAAGTATAAAATACATGAGGTATTGAGAGAATGGGGACACATTCTCAGGTATGGAGTCTTCCCGGTTAGTCTGGTTTTAAGTTTAGACTACCGGGTAATAAGTTGTTGGGGGTCTGTGGTCAGTTAGTGGTCCTCGAGGCAATTCTGGCGGCTGGGGACAGATGCTAACTAAAAAGTATTACAGACCAAAAAGTTGAAGATGGGGTCGTCAGGGACCTGCAACCAAGGAGTGGGATTAGAGCTTGAATATTTTTGAATAGTTTTTTGAATAAGTTATTTTATTTGGTTTTGTTAATAAAAGGCAGAGCAGGCCATTTACATCCAGCAGGTGTCAGTGTCATCATTTATTAATAATGATAAGTTTGTATACATGTGTGGTTTGGGATAGTGAGTTATCTAACTGCCCTAGGCATGTGCTGGTGGAAGAAAAGGAGCTGTATATTGAGACTGTATAGGAGTATTTGTCCCTGAAGTTTGTTTTGAAGTCAAGTGGGCATCCCATAATCTCCCATCCCGATCCAAGGTATATCCCTCAATAAAACAAAAAAAAACAGACTGTTCTCTTATTTTGAAGTGGCTGTAGAAATTTGGTGTGCCTTGCTGTGCAGGGTGGGGGATCCCAGTTACTTGTCTTTCCTTATGGGGTGTGCTACATATGTCATTGCTAATGTGAATGAGGCCTTCCCAGAGAATTTATCCTACCTTTAATCAAACTAAATGCAGGAGGCTAGTGTGAATCTAACCATATTATGGAATATTATGGAAACTAAATTATGTGCTGTGTCTGTTTTAAAGAATATTACACATTTTTATGTGGATAGATTGTTCAGTTGCTCTTTGTAGTATTTTACTGAATAAACCTTCTTGTTTTTTTTTTTTTTCTTTGCAGCTGCGCTCTGTGAACTTTATGATGACCTTTACTAGACAAAATCAACTTTCATCTGACTCCCATTAGTTGCCAAGCAGCTGCAATGTACTCTGTACAGACTGAGACAGTAATGTGAATAACCACTCCCTGAGCAAGAACTAGGGTTGGAACCTGAGTCAGCTGAGACATTAAACCATTTTGCAGCTCCACCTACACTATTCTCTACATGCTCGGCTCTTTGTGTTTTTTTTTTTTTTTTTAATTTGCACGCTTTATCCATGAGGAAGATTGCTTTAACAATACCATGCTCCAACATCCAGGTACCAGGACCTGTCCGTGAGTCTGCATTTTACCATCTGAACAGTTTATCATAGCTTGAGGCTTTTTTTCTACAGTATGCTGTAAACGACATGCACTTTGAAGTCTATGAGCTAGCCAGTTGTTTTTCTTGTTTATACAGATTTGTCAAGTGCAGTTTACTGACTTTATCTATTGGAAGTCCACACAGCACTGGTATAGATGATGAAATCAACATAACCTTGTCTGTAAAAACTGCTAGGTCTGTATTTGAAAGTGTTTTATGAGTTGGATAAGGTTGGGGTGTTCTAATATTTAGCATTAGTCACACTGTTAGAGAAAGCATGTTGTAAACTGCTTAGAGCAGCTGTTCTCAACCTTTTTACCCTGGAGGAACCCTTGAAATAGTTCAGGTTTCAGAGGACCCCGTGTTAAAATGTATGAAATCTACAGCTTGGGGTTAGTGTGAACAATTATTTTGTAGAAAGTTTTAGCCTAGGTTCACACATATGCGATGCGGGAAACAGTGCGATTACAGCGTCGGTTCCACACAATTATTATTATTTATTATTATTATTCAGCATTTATATAGTGCCAACAGTTTACACAGCTTTTACAATATAAAGGAGACAATAAACTTAAATACAAGAGGATTAAGAGGGCCCTGCTCAGAAGAGCTTCAGACATCCCAAGTCTCCCCCGACGTCCGGGAGCCTCCCGCATTTCGGATGCGGCTCCCGGACACCCACATGCGGCGTGCGATATCCCAGCTGCCTGGCCTAGCAACCAATGATGTCACGCCCGCGTTTAAAGCTCCTCCTCCGTGCCTAGTGCTCTCCACAGGAGCACCGCCTAACAACAGGGGAAGCATGCATTTTTCTGTAAGGAGGTGTGCTGCTGGGCGGGTGCTGTGCCATGCCCACACAAGTCAAGGAACATTGTCGGGACAGATCCCTCCCCCAGCCTCCTCCCCCAGCAGCTGAAGAGGTGCTCTCATTGGAGACTCACTCCGTATTGAACATCCCAGAGGTGGGCCTGCGAGGCTTTGTCGTGCAGTTTGATGGAGTGAGACTGACCATGGAGATGATCACTCCCAGGCCCAGCCCACCTTCTTCTGCTGGTGCATGTGTGAGCTGCAGTGTGAGAGCAACATGGAGGTAAGTTCTGTGGCAGCAGGATGTAAATCATTTTCAGGATGTGACTCACTGCAGATCATTGTCATAACTCACTGCAGATCATTGCCATAACTCACTGCAGATCATTGTCATAACTCACTGCAGATAATTGCCATAACTCACTGCAGATCATTGCCATAACTCACTGCAGATCATTGCCATAACTCACTGTAGATCATTGCCATAACTCACTGCTAGAAGTAAACAAGTCTACAAATGCCAGTATCTCCTTTTTTATGCAGCACAGCAGTGAACTGTGAGAAATTGGGGTTTAAACTGCACTTTGCAATTACTCACAATCAGGACAGTGCTACAAAATCGAAAATCTGTTGTTAGATGAAAAATATGGTATCTCCTTTTTTCATGCAGCAATGTCCTGACTGTGAGAAATTGGGCATATCAAGGATTCACTGTCCCATCTTCCTCCATGTTTGTAAAGAGCAGCAATGTACAACCCATGAAACAGGTCTGCTCTAACATACCGCTCAGTGACACAATGCATTTGGAGGCAGGCAGCGGGTGGAAAGTGTCAGCCCCCCTCCCTCTCTGTCTCAACCATCCTCCCTCTCTGTCCACCACTCTCTCTCTCAGCCTCCCACTCTCTCTCTCAGCCCCCCTTACCTGTTTCAAGCAGAAACACTGCACATACTGACTCCTACCACCATGACCACTTCAAATCACTGAAGTGGTCATGGTGGTTAGAGTTTTCCTTTAATATCTCTCAGAAGTAAACCTCTGTATACTGATTCCATCTCATTTGATCATCCTCTAGTTGTGTTAAATTGGGGGGGGGGGGAGCGCGGGGCGCAGTGTGCCACCTCCCTGAAATTAGTTTGCGCCTTCATGGGCACTGGTAAAGCTGCATTTAATTGCCACTGACCAGGCTGCATTTAATTGGCACTGATAAGGCTGCATTTTATTGGGGGGGTTGGCGCTGGCGCTGGCACAATGCGTCACCTCCCTGAAATGAGTTTGAAACCTCCCTGAAATTCGTTTTTTGCAGGTTGAGATGTCTGGAGCTTACAATTAAGGATGAGCTCCGGTGTGTTTGCACAGCCCACGTGCAGAGCCCGCCAAGAAGTCGGCACTGCGCTGTGCTAATCACAGGCAGTGAGACGATCTCTGCAGCCATGCATCGGGACAATGTCTCACTGCCTGTGATTAGCGCAGCGCCGACTTCCTGGCAGGCTCTGCACGTGGGCTGTGCGAACACGCCGGAGCTCATCCTTACTTACAATCTAATAGGGTGAGGCAGGTGGTACAAAAGGTTGTAACTGTGGGGAATGAGCTGATGCAGTGGTGGGACAAGGCCATTTGGTGCCCAGGGCAAAGATGGCAAACTGCGCCCCCCCCCCACCTCTGTATCTCCCCCTTCCACAGCCACCTCTGTACCCCCCCTTCTATAGCCACCTCTGTATAACCCCCTTCTATAGCCACCTCTGTATACCCCCCTTCTATAGCCAACTCTGTATACCCCCCCTTCTATAGCCAACTCTGTATACCCCCCCTTCTATAGCCAACTCTGTATACCCCCCCTTCTATAGCCACCTCTGTATACCCCCCCTTCTATAGCAACCTCTGTATACCCCCCTTCTATAGCCACCTCTGCATACCCCCCTTCTATAGCCACCTCTGTATACCCCCCTTCTTTAGCCACCAGTACTGGGACAAGGTCATTTGGTGCAATGGCAAACTGCGCCCCCCTCCCCCCATTTTTAGGAAAGAATCAGTGTCATTTCAAAACAAGAATATACTTAAAACAATACAAATTTAATTATCACCCCACACACAGTATTTCGCCCTTTACATGACCCCCCCCCCCCCACACACACACACACACACGCATATACACACACAGTATTGTTACTCTTATGCCTGCTAACAACCCGCCCAGGGCAGTCTTTAACGACTTGCCGACCAGCGCACAACGATATATGTCACAATGGCACAGCTGGGCAGATTTTTAAAAAAAAAGTTTTTATTGAACAATTTACATTTTGAGCATAGTTCTGCAAGTTACAAGGCAATACTGGAGAAATGCATAAAACAAAGAAATGCATAAAACAAAGAAATGTGGCTTATACAAATATAGACACAGCAGATCAAAAACTTATTCAGATAGCCACCTCTGTATCCCTCCCTTCCACAGCCACCTCTGTACCCCCCCTTCTATAGCCACCTCTGTATACCCCCCCTTCTATAGCCACCTCTGTATACCCCCCTTCTATAGCCACCTCTGTATACCCCCCTTCCACAGCCACCTCTGTACCCCCCCTTCTATAGCCACCTCTGTATACCCCCCCTTCTATAGCCACCTCTGTATACCCCCCCTTCTATAGCCACCTCTGTATACCCCCCTTCTATAGCCACCTCTTTATACCCCCCTTCTGTAGCCATCTCTGTATACCCCCCCCCTTATAAAGCCACCTCTGTATACCCCCTTCTAAAGCCACCTCTGTATACCTCCCTTCTATAGTCACCTCTGTATACCCCCCTTCTATAGCCACCTCTGTATACCCCCCTTCTAAAGCCACCTCTGTTTACCCCCCTTCTATAGCCACCTCTGTACCCCCCCTTCTATAGCCACCTCTGTGCCTCCCCTTCTAAAGCCACCTCTGTATACCCCCCTTCTATAGCCACCTCTGTATACCCCCCTTCTATGGCCACCTCTGTACCCCCCCTTCTATAGCCACCTCTGTACACCCCCTTCTTTAGCCACCTCTGTATACCCCCCTTCTATAGCCACCTCTGTATACCCCCCTTCTATAGCCACCTCTGTACCCCCCCTTCTATAGCCACCTCTGTACCCCCCCTTCTATAGCCACCTCTGTACCCCCCCGTCCACAACCCCCTCTGTATCCAACCCCCTCCCCCCCCCACATCCATCCACAGCCACCATTGTAATACTCTCTTTAAAGAGTCCTCACCTCTTTTCACTAATTCCTCCCCTCCTTCTCACAGTTCTCATCCTCATTCCACGACACTGCACCTTTCTGGTATGTGTGTGCGCTCTTTTTCTAACACACAGTCTCAGTGCAGTTTCAGATCTGTAGCATACAGCCAGAACACTTCACTCTGTTCTGTGCTGTGCTATAGAAGTCTCAGGGGGGTTGACGGGACAGGGGAGCATGGGCGACCGCTCTGCCTCACTCCCTGTCACAGGCCAGCCACTCCGATCCTGCAGCTCCTGACAGAGGGAGAAGCAGGATGAGCCGGCACTTACACACACAGCCCGCAGCTGTTCTCCTCCCCTGTCAGTGTGGCCGCCTGTGTTAACCCGGCCAGGAGAGCAAACGGGCGAGGACGGCACAGCTGTGTTCGTGACCGCTACACTGGGAGAACTATTCTAAGGCAGGCCGGGCTTCAGGAGCAGCTGCTTTTGCCCTGCGTTAAAGAGGGCCCTGAACCCGTCCCCTCTCACACTCCGCCCAGGGCACTCGCCCTCTCGCCCACCCCTTGTACCGGCTCTGAGCTGATGGAAGTGGTAGGAGATTAGTTGGAGATGTGATAGGCTTTCCTGAAGAGATGAGTTTTCAGGGATCGCCTGAAGGTAGCAAGAGTAGGGGATAGCCGGACAGGTGGAGGTAGCGAGTTCCAGAGGATGGGAGAGGCTCTGGAGAAATCCTGGAGACGAGCACGAGCATGAGAGGAGGAGATGAGAGGGCTTGAGAGTAGGAGGTCTTGAGAAGAGCGGAGAGGACGATTTGGGTGATATTTGGATCTCTCCCGCAGACGATTCACACTGCCCTCTGCAAGCCGCTGCGGGTGTCAATACATTGTTAATGATACCCACAGATCGGTTCACAGATCACAGTGAGAGTTGTCAACTCGCACAGGAATCGGATTGCATAGGTGAGGACACCCATGCGATCTGATTCCAGTGCGGGGAAAATAAAAGTCCCTGCACCTTTTTTGTGCGAATCCAATGCGAGTACAGTCGTATGGCTGAACTCGCATTGCACAAATATTGCTTGCGATAGGCCCCACAGTGCGGGTGCTAATCACATGCGATGTCTGTGTTCGCACAAATGTGAACCTAGGCTTAAGTGCCGGTTCACACCAGCGCACTCAGCAAGATCGCATGTGATTCGCACCGCACTGCAGTGCACATCACATGCGATATCGGTGCGATGCAATTTCAGTCATACAGATAGTATGGGTAGTATGGCTGATATCGATTCGTGTCCGAACTGTCAGTTCGCATTGCGATATGCAAGCTGAAATGGGAGTGTCATTAATAATATAGTGACGATCTTGGCAATTCGCATATGGCAGTGTGAACTGCTGTGTGAGTCGGGTGCGATGCGACAACCCACAGTGGAGTCGCAGGGTTCCCGCATCGCACAAGTCTGAACCGAGCCTCAAGTTGACGTTTAGTGATTTATTTTTTTTTTAATTAGCACAAGGGACGATACTTAGATGAATGACAAGTGTTCTGTGTGCTGCTGGCTGCTCTGTTCCTTGCAATCTGCATTCCTCTGTCCCCTGCATACCTCTGCAGCTGTGATCTTCCGGTGCTGCAGAGGTTATTACAGGGGGGCTGCACCTATCACAGGCAATTGTCAAAAGTTGCGGACGATGCAGGCCCTTTCTACCCATCTGCTCCTATCATAGAAGCTGTACCATCACTTTCCAAAACGAAAAGCAATCTATGAATGGAGGAGACAGAGTTTTCATTCATTTACTCATCCTCTATTCATATAGCGCTTTTCATTGTGGGAACTGATGGTACAGCTTCTATGAATGGAGCAGGGTCAGCACTTTTAACAAGTGCCCGTCACAGTTGGAGCCAGTCATATTCACCCACTCAGCACAGGAAGATCACAACCCTGGAGGTATTTGGGGGGCAGAGGACTGCAGATTTCAAGGAGCACAGCAGCCACCAGCACATGGGATTCTTATCATTCATGTAACCCCCCTGCCTGTTGATTATAAAAGTAATGAAAAAGTCACTAAACTTCAGATTTAAATAAAAGAATGTGGCATAATTTTTTTTATACCTACCTGCTGTATATGATCAAATTTTTTGCAAGAAATAATCTTGAACTGAATAGTAATAACCACAGAAAAGAAATACACATAGGGGTGTATTTCTGAAAAACAAATTGCATAGCTATTTGTCCTCTGAACCACAAGTGTGCGCAAACTAACCAGCTGTTACGAGCGTCGGCAGGGGGGGAACTGATGGTGGCTGGAGCCCCGAGTGGGTCCCCAAAAAGCCCCTGGTCTCGGGCATGCACAGTTTTGTTATTAGCCCCGAACCCGAGCGCAGCTGCCGAGCGGGGACCGATCTGACCCGAGCACGGCCAAGTGACATAGCAGGTCCCACCTTCTGGAGCCTGCAGCGTCTATGATGGACGTCCCACTCGTCCAATGCAGGGACCGTGGGACGTGTGACGTCCATCATAGGAGCTGCAGGCTCCAGAAGGCGGGAATTACAATGTGGCCGCTGTGCCACTGTGAGAAGATCCCCACTCGGGCGGCTCTCCTCTCCTTTCGTGTCTCATCATGGCTCTGGCTGCCTGGAGTGCCTGCTGTCTACTCTACGGGTGCGCCGCACACTACGGCTGAGCTGCAGGAGGAGGTCACGTCACCTGAAGTCTGGTGGTCAGGTAGGTCAGTCTATCATGTCAGTGTGGGTCAGTGTATGTCAGGTAGGTAAAGTGTGGGTCAGGTAGGTCAGTGTGGGTCGGGTGGGTCAGGTAGGTCAGTGTATGTCAGGTAGGTGAATGTAATGGTAAGTGTATGTCAGGTAGGCAAGTGTATGTCAGGTAGGTGAGTGTAATGGTCAGTGTGGGTCAATGTATGTCAGGTAAGTCAGTGTATGTCAGGTAGGTGAGTGTAATGGTCAGTGTGGGTCAGTGTATGTCAGGTAGGTCAGTGTATGTCAGGTAGGTGAGTGTAATGGTCAGTGCGCGTCAGGTAGGTAACACACACACAACACACACACACACCCCCGGTGCTGCTCTCGGACTTCGGGCTGAGGCAATATTGAATGTTCTTTAAGGTGGGTGAATTCCTAGTTTTTGGGGTTTTTTGCATAGTCCAGCTTAAACCAGTGTAAGTATACATATTCCATGACAAGGAATTGGTCGCACAATGGAACTCCAAATTATCTAATTTGGAGTTCCAGTGTGTGACCATTTCCTTGTCTTGTTCATCTTCCACGGTGGTGAGCCTGTGATCCATCCTGCACCTGATTTTGCCTGGAGCAGTGTGCTTCTCTTTGTTCTTTGCTATACATATTTCATGCCTAGACAATCACTATAGCAGTGGAAGATATCTGTAGCAACCGCTGCTACTACAGTGATCCTCTCTGTCAATGCCAAGCGGCTGCCTTGCTGCATAGTGCACATAGTGGGCCATTCGCTTGGCATAGGCGCTTTCAGAAAACAACTTGTATGTTTCTCAATTAAAGTGATTATAAAGGCTTGTTTTTTTTTTTTTTTTTTTTTAAATAACAAACATGTTATACTTACCTCCTCTGTTCAGTTGGTTTTGCACAGATCAGCCCAGATCCTCCTGTCCTCGGGTCCCTCTTTGCTGCTCCTGCCCCCTCACTCCTATTGAGTGCCCCTATAGCCAGCAGCTTGCTGTGGGGGCACCTGAGCCGAGTCACAGCTCTGTGTGTCCATTCAGACATGGAGCCCCGCCCCCTCTCTCCCCTGATTGGCTGACTGACTTTGATTGACAACCGCGGGAGCTGCTGTGTCTCAGCCAATCAGGAGGAGTGTCCAGGATGGCTTAGACTTTCCAGGACATGGCTGGAGAGAGATGGGGCTCAGGTAAGTAATTAGGGGGTGCTGGGGAGGCTGCTACACACAAAAGGTTTTTTTATCTTAAAGGAGTTGTAAAGGTTTTTTATCTTAAAAGAGTTGTATATGCATTAGAATAAAAAACCTTCTGTGTTTAGCAGCCCCCCAGCACCCCCAGTTACCTACCTGAGCACCTTCTCTCTCCAGCAATGTCCACGATCCCCTCAGCCATCCAATACACTCCTCCCGATTGGCTGTGATAGAGCAGTGGCGCTATTGGCTCCTGCGGCTGTCAATCAAAGTCATTCAGCCAATCAGGGGAAAGAGGAGGCGGGGCCAGGCCGGGGCTTTGTGTCTGAATGTATACACGGAGCTCTGACTCAGCTTGGGTGAGCCCTATAGCAAACTGCTGACTGTGGGGGCACTCATAGGAGGGAGGGACTAGGAGCAGCAAAGAGGGACCTGAGAAGAAGAGGATCTGGGCTGCTCTGTGCAAAACCAACTGCACAGAGGAGGTGTTTTTTTAAACAAGCCTTTACAATCACTTTAATGCATAGAATGCATTAAGATAAAAAAAAACCTTCTGCCTTTACAACTCCTTTAATGCAAATGATTCTCTGACTGGACGAAATGGAGAGATTGGGCAGTGACATCACTATCTCCACCTTTTCCAATCAGAGAACGCGTCCATGGTGAGCGAGTAACCCCTGTGTTTACTATGCAGCATGGTAGCCGCTTGGTACAGTACCCAGAAGACAGAAAGGATCACTGTAGTAACAGCTACTACTACAGTGATTCCCCACTTCCACAAGGATCAGCCAGGTATGGAATGTGCATATATACATGGTTCAAAAACATACATGAAATTCAGCTTTAACCACTTAAAGTGTTAATAAACCCACAACAGTAATATCAGTCTGTATATGCAGTAAAGCATGCTTGTTGTACTTACTGTGGAACCTAAGGGGTTAACCCTCCGCATTGTGTAAAAAAAAAAGCTGTTTGGTCCTGCCTTCTCTGATCTCCCCTTCTTCCACTGTCCCCATTCCATCTCCTGATAAGACAGAGCCTTTAGAGTCACTCTGCACCTTTGGAGTCATTCAACACTGTACCCAAATTAAATTGATATCATTTTTTCCACACAAATAAATCTTTCATTTGTTGGTATTTGATCACCACTGAGTTTATTTTTTATTATATAAATGAAAAAAGACCGACAATTTTGAGATTACTGCACTTGCAAGTAGGTCATAAATAGCTGCAAGAGCTGGCAGCTTCTCATTGCTTTCAATGGGGCTGCCTACTCGCCGCTAAGCATGGGAACCCCACTGGGGTTCTCGCATATAATCGCCAGTAGGGGCTGCCTACTCGCCGCTAAGCATGGGAACCCCACTGGGCTTTTGCAGGTGTGAATGCACCCTAAGGGCTGGTTCACACCTGAATTACACAGAAACGTGGTATGCGTTCCTGTGCAATAAAGGGAGGTGCAATTGCGCTAGCTCGTACAAAAATTAGTGCATGCATTACTTTTCAAAATGTACTTTGTATAATGTGCGTTTAGTGCGTGGTACGGGAAGCGCGCATAGAACGTCCCTTTCCACACTGTGTTCTGGTGTGAATCAGTCCTAAATGCAACCATTGCTACTAGGGGATTCTCATGTATTTGATAACTCCTTCCAGTTTTCTCTGGAATTGTTACATTGTATCTGTTCTTGCTAAGAAATATTTCTTTCCTATGATCCCCAGCTCCATCTAGTGACCATAATGCACTATTTTCATGATGCTGTATGCTCATTGTGAATGGAGCTATCATTACTACTGCTCATAATATTTAAAAAAAACAATCGACTAGAAAAGAAAATAGTTTAAGAACAATCAATTTTCCCTCATTTTCATGATTCCCAGATAGTTTCCACAAAACAAATGTACATGTTGTTTTGCTGGAAGAATAGCTGTGAAAATGTATTAAACATAGACCCTGTAGTGACAATTGTGGTAGCCCTAACATTAGTGATCAATGCAGAAGTGACGCTTTATATTGGTCCTTTGCGTTATGTGTTATTGTAGGTAAGAGATTAGTCAACTACTCCTCAAGGAACCTCTGGCAATCTTAGGAGGAACACTAGGGTTCCACAGAGCTCTGGCTAAGGAAAGCTGGGTTAGAGTCAGGTGTTTGTGAGAGTGTTTATGTGAGACATATAGAAAAGGCCTTATGTTTTATTCACAAAAGTATAGTGACTACATATTTTATAAAGTAGTGATATTTACCAAACATTTCTTTTAAAATTTAAAATACATGAATCAGTAAGATTCACCTGCTCTGAATATTTGGCGACTGTCACATGCTTTAAAAATATACAGTGGTATTTTCCGCACCACGTTTGCTTTTTTTTACTATCAAACAGTGGTGGCCACTCCATTAGGGGCGCCACCCCCCTAATCCATGTGCCCGGCCACTAATCTATCTATCTAGAGCAGGTTCTCTATTTTTCCGTCGGAAAAAAGTTCCTATCGGAAATTCCGTTTGTCTGTATGCAATTCCGACACGCAAAAAAAAAACGCATGCTCAGAATCATCGCTTCGTATGGAACTTCCCTTTTCTAGTGCCGTCATATGTGTTGTACGTCACCGCGTTCTTGACGGTCGAAAGTTCAGAGAACTTTTGTGTGACCGTGTGTATGCAAGCCAAGCTTGAGCGGAATTCTGTATGGTTGGATGGTTTTTCAGACGAAAAGTCCGATCGTGTGTACAGGGCATTAGTGACAGACATCTACACGGTAAAAAGCTCTTAATTAACATATATCTATTTAGCAATGTAAACAAATAAATAATCGGTGACATTGATTGTTTTTGTGTATAAATTATTCAATCTGCTGACATCATTATTTAAAATGTATCCACATCGTGGGGATGGAAATTAGCTACTAATATGACCCACATTCTCACAGATTCCAAAAATGTGAGTAAGACACAGAGAAATATGTTAAATAGAATTAATGCTATAAAGTAAAAATGAAAATAAAATAAAGTTTAAGATATGAATTTTTTTATCCTCAAGAGACTGGGAATTGTACTTATAAAAATGAATAATGCTTTATGATAACCACACTCCAATACAACCTTCAAAAGGTACCCACCATAAGGTAAAACACATAAATGGGGGGAAGGGAAAAGGAGGGAGGCATCATTAATACATTCAAAACGGGACATACAGGGCGAAATTAATTATATTTTGCATATAGCCCTTTACTTATACGAACAAAAACATGTCCGCTAAAAAGGAGTAAACAATGAGGGGTGGGTATGCTAGTAGTTAACCCACTCTCATATGCATATTTGAGGTTAATCATGACAACTGGGGCATAAATGTCCCAGTCATCATGATAAATGAGGTTAATCATGACAACTTGGGCCTATATATCAAAGACAGACCCAGTGATGTATCATATAACGTGAACTCAATCAATAGTCACTAATGAAGCAACGTTCAAACCTGTAGGTTGGAGAGTATTGGTGAGATATATCCATTTTGTCTCACTCTTGAATATCTCTCTTACCATATTTGAACCCCTTAATGTAGGACTCAATTTCTCTATGCCCCAGAACAGCAGACCTGAAGGTTCTCTATTGTGCCTGCGGCTGAAATGAAGTGACACACTATGGTCCTTGAATCCAATCAGGATATTATAGATGTGTTCTGAGACTCATTTGGTCATGGTTCTTTTTGTGCGGCCTATATACCTAAGGCCACATGGGCACTGCAAAGTGTAAACCACATGTGTAGAGTTGCATGACATGAATTTGTTAATATCAAACTCCCTCCCATTCACCGCAGAGGTAAAGGACGATAGTCCTCTAATATGAGTATTGGTCTGTTGACACGCCTTACATCTTCTACAGGCATAGAAGCCCTCCCTGTCCCAAAACATTCTCGGCCTTTGGGGTTGGTCTAACACTTTTTTTAACAACTCTATCCCCAAATGAGGCTGTCTTCCTATAGATGAACATAGGTTCCTTGGGTAATGCTTTGTTAAGGATCTTATCCATACTCAAAATATCCCAGTGTTTTTTGAAAATCTCCTCTAACTCTCTAAATTGAAAGTGGAAGTTACTAATGAATCCCCACTCTTGTCTCTCGTCCTTAACTTTCTCTTTGTCTTCTAAACACCCAGTTTGAGAGTATTGTCCCACTTGTTGGATTGTTGAATCCAAAAGATCTGCTTGATATCCTTTCTCCACAAATCTATTTTTTAAGATTTCTGATTGGGCCTGATAGTCAGAGTCATAGGTACAGTTCCTCCTGACCCGCATGAACTGACCGTTCGGTATATTTCGCAGCCATGTGGGATCGTGGCCGATATGTATCGATAAATAACTATTTTGGTCTGATGATTTGAAATATACCTTAGTGATTAGTTGTTTCGACTGTTTGAAAACAGTAACATCCTGGTACATGATCTCTACTTTAATGATAATCTAATTGTATGTTATTGGAATTGGAATTTAAAAAGCACATACAATCCTTTAATGAATGCTCCGTGCCTGCCCAGACTAGGAACAGGTCATCAATGTACCTTTTAAAAAACAGGAGTTCAGTCCTCCTTTGGGCATAGATACATTTTTCCTCCCACTTACTCATGAAGAGGTTGGCTAGACTGGGTGTAAATTTTGCGCCCATCGTAACCCCCCTCCGCTGAGTGTAGAAATGACCACCATACCAGAAGTAGTTGTGTGTCAAACGGTACTCAAGTACCATCCTTAAGAACTTCTTTTGAATATAAGGAATATCCTCCCTATTGGCTGAACGCCCAATTAAGGGCTAGCAGTGCATCGTTGTGCTATATAATAGTATACAGTGACGATACACTTCAGATTCCTCCGGTAACTTGACTTTACTAAGACACAACAGGAAATCTTTAGTGTCCTTAAGTTATGCTTTAGTGCTAGTCACACTAGGCTGTAAAAATCTAAGTACTGTCCCAATCTAGCCAAGACCGAACCTAAATTGTTCACTATAGGTCGGGCCGGGGGGTTAGACGTGTTTTTATGGACCTTCGGGAGGGTGTATATTGTCGGTATACGACTAAAACTTGTTCCAGGTATGTTTGTTCCTTCTTTGTTAATACCTTATTATCAAATCCATAATCAACAAGGTTCCTTAAATCCTGCCTATACTCTCTGGTGGGATCTCCCTTCAGTCGAGTATATGTATTCTCATCGTTCAACATCTCTGTTAGTCATAAAATTCTTTAGTCATAATGACCACTCCTCCCCCTTTGTCTACAGGGCGGACTTTGATGTCCTTCCATTTTTCCAAAGCACTGATCCCCTCTTGTATATATCTCAGATTCGTGTTCTGTTTGGGAGCAATTTTCTCAAAGTCCTTCAGGACAATATATACCCTCCCAAAGGTCCATAAAAACACGTCAAAACTCTGGCCAAATGAGTCTCAGAACACATCTATAATATCCTGATTGGATTCAAGGACCATAGTGTGTCACTTCATTTTAGACTCAGGCACAATAGAGATCCTTCGGGTCTGCTGTTCTAGGGCATAGAGAAATTGAGTCCTACATGGAGGGGTTCAAATATGCTAAGAGAGTTATCCAAGAGTGAGACAAAATGGATATATCTCACCAATACTCTCCAACCTACAGGTTTGAACATTGAACTCAATCTAAATTGCTTCATTAGTGACTATTGATCGAGTTCACGTTATATCATACATCACTGGGTCTATCTTCGATATATAGGCCCCAGTTGTCATGATTAACCTCATTTATCGTGATGACTGGCACATTTAAGCCCCAGTTATTACGATTAACCTCAATTATGCAGACAAGCAAAGAAAGTGTTTCCACCGCTCAGGCTGACACTGATCCAGGTGTAAGTAGAAGTTTCAAAGCAGAAGAGCTCCAGGTGCTGGCTGAATGCTAGGCAAAGCAGGCTTGAATGGAGGAGAAGATTTGGATGCCGCACACCGGATGTAGTTAAAAAACTTCACTTTATTGAAAAAATGGGATCATCAAAATGACAAGACTGTCATGCAGAAAGTACAGGTAAGCTGACGCGTTTCGCACTCAGGACTGAGTGCTTACTCATAGCTATGAGTAAGCACTCAGTCCTGAGTGCGAAACGCGTCAGCTTACCTGTACTTTCTGCATGACAGTCTTGTCATTTTGATGATCCCATTTTTTCAATAAAGTGAAGTTTTTTAACTACATCCGGTGTGCGGCATCCAAATCTTCTCCTCCATTCAAGCCTAACCTCAATTATGCATATGAGAGTGGGTTAACTACTAGCACACCCACCCCTCATTGTTTACTCCTTTTTAACGGACATGTTTTTGTTTGTATAAGTAAAAAGCTATATGAAAATTAAATAATTTCGCCCTGCATGTCCCGTTTTGAATGTATTAATGATGCCCCATCCTTTTCCCTTCCCTCCATTTGTGTGTTTTACCTTATGGTGGGTACCTTTTGAAGGTTGTATTGGAGTGTGGTTATCATAAAGCATTACTAATTTTTATAAGCACAATGTCCAGTCTCTTGAAGATAATCTTATCTTATTTTATTTTATTATAATTTAGGATATTTTAGTATAAATTCATATCTTTAACTTTATTTTATTTTCATTTTTACTTCATAGCAATAATTCTATTTAACATATTTCTGTGTGT
Source organism: Aquarana catesbeiana (assembly GCF_042186555.1). Classification (NCBI taxonomy): domain Eukaryota; kingdom Metazoa; phylum Chordata; class Amphibia; order Anura; family Ranidae; genus Aquarana; species Aquarana catesbeiana. The sequence continues at coordinate 798,581,420 of NC_133324.1, forward strand.
CTTACTCACATTTTTGGAATCTGTGAGAATGTGGGTCATATTAGTAGCTAATTTCCATCCCCGTGATGTGGATACAAATTTAAACAATGATGTCCGCAGATTGAATAATGTTTACACAAAATCAATCGATGTCACCGATTATTTATTTGTTTACATTGCTGAATAGATAATATGTTAATTAAGAGCTTTTTACCGTGTAGATATCTGTCAATACACTAAGTTTCTATTGTGGTATAAAGTTCATGATATATAACACATTAATTAATTATGAATTAATATGTAGAGCTTTGCACATGTATGGGCATTGATCTCCATCTGGTAATTCTATGGATGAGTGGTGGCAATGTTGTTTTTAAACAGGCGGTTGTAGCCACCATCCCTATGGATTACGAGAATGCCTCTTGACCCTAGGTGGAGAGCACTAATAGGGCTGTACAGTGAAGGTCTGATCGTCTGGGGACATGGACAGAAGGGGGAGATAAAGAAAAGCAGGATCAACCAGGTTTTTTGCAAAACACAGAAAATGAATCCTATAGTGAATATGAACAGCATTTATTGATAGTTTTTAATGATGTGGGTTTAGTGAAATTTTAAGCAACATTTGCTTATTGAAAAATGATTGCACATCTATGTAATATTTTGGAATATTAATTGAAGGTTTCTGATGAGAAAATGATCATGTGATAATGAAAATAAGTTACAATACTGTAATCCTAGATGAGGAATGCTATTAGTAGACCTCATTTAAATATGAATTGTTATACACTGACACACAGGCACTAATGAGAATCAACCCTAAACTAGAACAAGACATTAAAGTGACACTAAAGGTAATTTTTTTTTTTCTAAATGACAAACATATCATGCCGTGTACACACGACCGGGCTTATCGTCTGACTCAACCATGAAGGACTTTTCGACGGAGTTCTGACGAAATGGATTTGCCTACGCACGATCACACCAAACTCCGACTGATTCAAACGCGATGACTTATGACCGGACTAGAATAAGGAAGTTCATAGCCAGTAGCCAATAGCTGCCCTTGTGTCGTTTTTGGTCCGTTCGACTAGCATACAGATGAACGGATTTTTCAATAGGATTTGAGTCCATTGGAACGATTTGAAACATGTTCTTTTTCTAAGGTCCGTCAGATTTTTCGACAGAAAAGGTCAGATGAAGCCCACACACGATCGAATTGTCCGACGGATTCGTTCCGTCGGACCTTTGCTGTCGAAAAATCCGGTCGTATGTACACGGCATCATACTTACCTCCACTGTGCAGCTCGTTTTGCACAGTGTGGCCCCCGAACCTGGTCTTCTGGGGTCCCTCGGTGGCTCTCTCAGCTACTCCCCGCATCAGATAACCCCCTGGGAGAAGCGCTCTCCTGGGGGGTTACCATAGACCCCAAACGCAGGACTTGGCCCCGCCCCCGGCGGCTGCGTCATTGGATTTGATTTACAGCAGCGGTGAGCTAATGGCTTTGCTGCTAACAATCTATCCAATCAACAGCTGAGAACCCCCTAGCAGAGAGACGGCGCGTCCCTGTGGGACAAGAACGAGAGTTCAGGTAAGTAAAACAGGGGGGGGGATGGGGGCTGGGGGGCCAGTCACTGACAGGTGTTTTTTCGCCTTAATGCATAGGATGCATTAAGGTGAAAAAAAACGAACCTTTACAACCCCTTTAAGGTCTTATGCAGACAGGTGTGTTAGAGGCCAAATATAATGTAAAATCAACCATATTAGGCGTCAAAAAAAGTGCATTTGATGGCACAGTGCCAGCATTTAATGGCACAGTGACAGCATTTGATGGGGCACAGTGGCAGCATTTGATGGGGCACAGTGGCAGCATTTGATGGGGCACAGTGGCAGCATTCGATGGCACAGTGGCAGCATTTGATGGGCACAGTGGCAGCGTTTGATGGGCACAGTGGCAGTGTTTGATGGGCACAGTGGCAGAGTTTGATGGCACAGTGGCAGCGTTTGATGGGCACAGTGGCTGTGTTTGATGGCACAGTGGCTGCGTTTGATGGGCACAGTGGCTGCGTTTGATGGGCACAGTGGCTGCGTTTGATGGGCACAGTGAGGCTGCAATTGAATAGAATTTTTTTCAGAATTTTTCTGTTTGTTTGCGCCCCCCAAAAAATTTTGAGCACCAGCCACCACTGTACTCAAGTGTATGCGAATACCGGCAGTAGCTGCTTACAGCCATGCAGTGCCATTCATGTCTATAGGTGCCTGTACGCAGCATCTGGGCTTCCCGGGGTGCAGAAATATACCTAATTTTACATTACATGTAGTCTCATACATCCAAGTGCATGAGGCCTTAGAGAACAACATTTCAAAATTATCTAGTGGCTTTGCAGGAATGTGCAGGTCTGTGCAGTATATATTCATGTCACAGCCTTACATACACTCTTATTTAGCATTTATATCCACGATTTTCTCCAACATCAGTCAATAAATACTATATTCTTTACCTTCAACTCTATATATAGTTCCCTCCACCTTCAGTAGACATTTATTTAGTTTACTTCCCCCACAGCATGAATATATACAACAACCCTTCACCCCAGCTCTGTATATAGTTTTCTTTAACAGCCATATATATACAGTATATAATACTCTCTCTCCACCCTTCCTACCATAAATTCAGTTCTATTCTCACAACAGCCATGGTGCTTATATATGTTCTGTACTTCTTTACTAGTCTCAGCATCACAAGACATACTGAATAGGATTTTTTTTTATGCACTTTGGAGGCATATACTGTATGTAAAGTATGTTGGCAACATGGGCGTCCGCAGGTAGGGTTAAGGGGGGGTCAAGTGCCCCCCCCCCCCCCCAGCAGGGATGGAGCTACCTATAGGCAAGTGCGCACAATCAGTTGGGGGCGCTGCGCTGTCCCTGGGCCAGGAGTCACATACAAAACATGGAGTGTCAGGAAGTGATGGTGTTTGCGGCCCTTAAGCTGTGGGGAGCCAGAGCGGCCAGAGGCAGGAAATAAAGAAAGTTGTCCCGCAGCTTGCCTGTTGCCTTTTTTTAACTGCTGCCTGGACAGCGTCTGCTAATGCTCAGCCCGACCAGATCACTGATGATTTCTCTCCCCTCCTCTCCTCCTCCTTGGCTCGAACTGCTGGCTGTGTGCACTCTGCCTGGATATGTGTGAGAGGCCCAGCACTCCCTTCTAGATAGGGGCCCCAAGAACATCCACCGCATGGGACCTCAGCCTCATCTGAGCTACTTGGCATGTGCAGCTGTTGTTGGAGCCTTCGATCTGCCTTTTCTGGGGTTAGTAATCCATGTAATTCTCTCTAATGTCATCTGAAGCTTGCAATATAGAAATTGATTGGAGGAGAGTTCTCCATACTAATGATTGTGTATGTAATGTATAGGGGATGTAATGTATCCGGGTGTAAACTGTGTGTATGGGGGTGTAATGTATCTGTGTGTAATCTGTGTGTATGGGGGTTTAATGTATCTGTGTGTATGGGGGTGTAATGTATCTGGGTGTAATCTGTGTGTATGGGGGTGTAATGTATCTGGGTGTAATCTGTGTGTATGGGGGTGTAATGAAATGAAAAAAGTGGGCATTCTATTAAATGCCCACAGCATGGGATTGTGGCGGTCAAAAAAAAAAAAAAATTTTGTGTCTCTTTAACCACTTGAGCCCCGGACCATTATGCTGCCTAAGGACCAGAGGTCTTTTTCCAATTTGGCACTGCGTCGCTTTAACTGCTAATTGCGCGGTTATGCAATGCTGTACCCAAACGAAATTTGCGTCCTTTTCTTCCCACAAATAGAGCTTTCTTTTGATGGTATTTGATCACTTCTGCAGTTTTTATTTTTTGCGCTATAAACGGAAAAAGACCGAAAATTTTGAAAAAAAATGATATTTTCTACTTTTTGTTATAAAAAAAATCCAATAAACTCAATTTTAGTCATACATTTAGGCCAAAATGTATTCGGCCACATGTCTTTGGTAAAAAAAATGTCAATAAGCGTATATTTATTGGTTTGCGCAAAAGTTATAGCGTCTACAAACTAGGGTACATTTTCTGGAATTTACACAGCTTTTAGTTTATGACTGCCTATGTCATTTCTTGAGGTGCTAAAATGGCAGGGCAGTACAAAACCCCCCCAAATGACCCCATTTTGGAAAGTAGACACCCCAAGGAAATTGCTGATAGGCATGTTGAACCCATTGAATATTTATTTTTTTTGTCCCAAGTGATTGAATAATGACAAAAAAAAAAAAAAAAAAAAATATTTACAAAAAGTTGTCACTAAATGATATATTGCTCACACAGGCCATGGGCCTATGTGGAATTGCACCCCAAAATATATTCAGCTACTTCTCCTGAGTACGGGGATACCACATGTGTGGGACTTTTTGGGAGCCTAGCCGCGTATGGGCCCCCGAAAACCAATCACCGCCTTCAGGATTTCTAAGGGTGTAACTTTTTGATTTCACTCTTCACTGCCTATCACAGTTTCGGAGGCCATGGAATGCCCAGGTGGCACAACCCCCCCCCAAATGACCCCATTTTGGAAAGTAGACACCCCAAGCTATTTGCTGAGAGGCATATTGAGTCCATGGAATATTTTATATTTTGACACAAGTTGCGGGAAAGTGACACTTTTTTTTTTTTTTTTTTTTTTTTTGCACAAAGTTGTCACTAAATGATATATTGCTCACACAGGCCATGGGCCTATGTGGAATTGCACCCCAAAATACATTTAGCTGCTTCTCCTGAGTATGGGGATACCACATGTGTGGGACTTTTTGGGAGCCTAGCCGCGTACGGGGCCCCGAAAACCAATCACCGCCTTCAGCGTTTTTAAGGGCGTGAATTTTTGATTTTACTCTTCACTGCCTAACACCGTTTCGGAGGCCATGGAATGCCCAGGTGGCACAAACCCCCCCCAAATGACCCCATTTTGGAAAGTAGACACCCCAAGCTATTTGCTGAGAGGCATGGTGAGTATTTTGCAGCTCTCATTTGTTTTTGAAAATGAAGAAAGACAAGAAAAAACTTTTTTTTTTTTTCTTTTTTCAAATTTCAAAACTTTGTGACAAAAAGTGAGGTCTGCAAAATACTCACTATACCTCTCAGCAAATAGCTTGGGGTGTCTACTTTCCAAAATGGGGTCATTTGGGGGGGTTTTGTGCCACCTGGGCATTCCATGGCCTCCGAAACTGTGATAGGCAGTGAAGAGTGAAATCAAAAATTCACGCCCCTTAGAAAGCCTGAAGGCGGTGCTTGGTTTTCGGGGTCCCGTACACGGCTAGGCTCCCAAAAAGTCTCACACATGTGGTATCCCCGTACTCAGGAGAAGCAGCAGAATGTATTTTGGGGTGTAATTTCACATATTCCCATGGCATGTTTGAGCAATATATCATTTAGTGACAACTTTGTGCAAAAAAAAAAAAAAAAAAAAAAAAATTTGTCTCTTTCCCGCAACTTGTGTCGCAATATAAAATATTCCATGGACTCGACATGCCTCTCAGCAAATAGCTTGGGGTGTCTACTTTCCAAAATGGGGTCATTTGGGGGGGTTTTGAACTGTCCTGGCATTTTATGCACAACATTTAGAAGCTTATGTCACACATCACCCACTCTTCTAACCACTTGAAGACAAAGCCCTTTCTGACACTTATTTTTTACATGAAAAAGTTTTTTTTTTTTTGCAAGAAAATTACTTTGAACCCCCAAACATTATATATTTTTTTAAAGCAAATGCCCTACAGATTAAAATGGTGGGTGTTTCATTTTTTTTTTTCACACAGTATTTGCGCAGCGATTTTTCAAACGCATTTTTTGGGGAAAAAACACACTTTTTTAAATTTTAATGCACTAAAACACACTATATTGCCCAAATGTTTGATGAAATAAAAAAGATGATCTTAGACCGAGTACATGGATACCAAACATGACATGCTTTACAATTGCGCACAAACGTGCAGTGGCAACAAAATAAATACATTTTTAAAAGCCTTTAAAAGCCTTTACAGGTTACCACTTTAGATCTACAGAGGAGGTCTACTGCAAAAATTACTGCCCTCGATCTGACCTTCGCGGCGATACCTCACATGCATGGTGCAATTGCTGTTTACGTTTGACGACAGACCGCCGCTTGCGTTCGCCTTAGCGCAAGAGCAGGGGGCGACAGGGGTGCTTTTTTTTTTTTTTTTTTTTTTTTTTCTTTATTATTTTTTTGCTTTTTTATCTTATTTTTAAACTGTTCCTTTCATTTTTTTTTTTTTTAAATCATTTTTATTGTTATCTCGGGGAATGTAAATATCCCCTATGATAGCAATAGGTAGTGACAGGTACTCTTTTTTGAAAAAATTGGGGTCTATTAGACCCTAGATCTCTCCTCTGCCCTCAAAGCATCTGACCACACCAAGATCGGTGTGATAAAATGCTTCCCCAATTTCCCAATGGCGCTATTTACATCCGGCGAAATCTAAGTCATAAAATGCTCGTAGCTTCCGGTTTCTTAGGCCATAGAGATGTTTGGAGCCACTCTTGTCTCTGATCAGCTCTATGGTCAGCTGGCTGAATCACCGGCTGCATTCTCAGGTTCCCTGTTGAGACAGGAGAGCCAGAGAAAAACACGGAAGACGGTGGGGGGGGGGGGCATTCCCTCCCACGGCTTGTAAAGGCAGTCTAGAGGCTAATTAGCCGCTAGGATTGCTTTTACATGAAAGCCGACCGCTGGCTGAAAAGAATGATACCAAGATGATACCTAAACCTGCAGGCATCATTCTGGTATAACCACTCAAAGTTGTGAATGGCGTACCTGAAGACAAAAAAATGGTTAACAATAAAGCACAGTAAACAATAAAGTATAAATAATTACATACCTGAAAAACAAACATGATAAAACATAATAACAATAACAATAACAATAACAATAAAACACTGCAGAATAGAATACAGTAAAAAAAGAGCAGAACAATAGAGAGAGAGAATAGAGAGAGAGAACAATAAAACGACAACTATTTTTTTTTATTTTATATATATTTTTTTTTTTTTTACACTTTTTTTGTAACTAACTTTTATAACTGTAACCGGTTCCAGGTTCGGGTCTCTCAAAATGCGATGGCATCTTGGGAGACCCTGTGAAAGTGTGCCTAGTCTGTGCAATGCTGTACCCTACGCTAATACTCAACTAGTGAATGGTAGCGTTCAAAACATTCACCAATGCAAAGACCAGGATTGTCAGGACAGAAGGGACAATAATAGCGGGTGTCACGCCTATATCCGCGTTTGCTGCAGACACAACATCTTTTTGGGGGGGGTTCGTTGGGTAGGGGTACTCGGGAGCACATAAAAATGCCTCTCATGCAGCCGACTGCATTTCGTTGGGGGATGTGAATGGGGGAAGTACGGGCGCTGCAGAAGTGGTGGGTTCCCAATTAGGATTGGCGAATGCAGCAGGAAGGGCACTATGGGCACGACGGGCCTGTGTTTGTCTTTTTGGTGGCAGCGGGACACTACTTGTGCTTGTCACCTCACCAGCTTGAACTGCACTTATGGGACTCGCCACGTCACCAAGTGTTACTGCAGTGCTGGTTTGACTACGACCGGGGTGTACTAGGCCGCTGGTGCTTGCCAGTTCAATAAAAAGCTTCCAAAAAATCTGTTAGCGATCGCAGGGATCAGGCCTGACTCTGCGAACGCTGCAGTTATGCGTTTAGTGTTTTGTAAGTGACAGTGATCGATCGATACTGCACTTGGGTGGGCTGGACTGGGCCGGGCGGAGGGGCAAAACGCAGGTGCTAGCAGGTATCTGGGTTGATCCCGCTAACACTGCGTTTTTGGGAACCCTAAACTGCTGGGGACGCTAGTATAGATCTGATCTGATCGGATCAGATATTGATCCGTTCAGATACTATACCACTAAAGGAGGCGTATGCTGCGTGCGTGGGTGTTAGCGGTACTGGCGCTAACCTGACGCTGCCTGGGGCCGGTGCTTGCTAGTTCACCAAAATGCTACCAAAAAAACTGTTAGCGATCGCAGGGATCAGGCCTGACTCTGCGAACGCTGCAGTTATGCGTTTAGTGCCTTGTAGGTGTCAGTGATCGATCGATACTGCACTTGGGTGGGCTGGGCTGGGCCGGGCGGAGGGGCACAACGCAGGTGCTAGCAGGTATCTGGGCTGATCCCGCTAACACTGCGTTTTTGGGAACCCTAAACTGCTGGGGACGCTAGTATAGATCTGATCGGATCAGATATTGATCCGATCAGATACTATACCACTAAGGGAGGTGTACGGTGCGTGCGTGGGTGTTAGCGGTACTGGCGCTAACCTGACGCTGCCTGGTGCTTGCTTGCCAGTTCACCAAAATGCTACCAAAAAAACTGTTAGCGATCGCAGGGATCAGGCCTGACTCTGCGAACGCTGCAGTTATGCGTTTAGTGTTTTGTAAGTGACAGTGATCGATCGATACTGCACTTGGGTGGGCTGGGCGGAGGGGCAAAACGCAGGTGCTAGCGGGTATCTGGGCTGATCCCGCTAACACTGTGTTTTTGGGAACCCTAAACTGCTGGGGACGCTAGTATAGATCTGATCAGATCAGATATTGATCCGATCAGATACTATACCACTAAGGGAGGCGCATGCTGCGTGCGTGGGTGTTAGCGGTACTGGCGCTAATCTGACGCTGCCTGGGGCGACGCATATCACCGCCGGGCGATCAGGGGGCTAAACCTTTATTAGGTAATAAACGGCGGGTGCCCTGACACTATAAAAAATAAACGAACTAACCTGCGTCACCCGTAACGGTTATACGGTGATCAGTGGTGAAAGGGTTAACTAGGGGGCAATCAAGGGGTTAAAACATTTATTAGGTAGTATATGGGGGTCCCTGTCACTATAAAACGCTGACGGCGAACCTAAATATTTACCTCACTAACTAGCGTCACCAGCGACACTAATACAGCGATCAGAAAAATGATCGCTTAGCAACACTGGTGACAGGGGGTGATCAAGGGGTTAAAACTTTATTAGGGGGGGTTAGGGGGGTACCCTAGACCTAAAGGGGGGTAATACTCACTGTCCCAACACTGTAACTGTCACAAACTGACACTATGCAGTAATCAGAAAAAAAAAAAAAAAAAAAAAAAAAAACCTGCTGGTGTCAGTTTGTGACAGGGGGGGGGGGTGATTGGGGGGGGATCGGGGGGCGATCGGGGGGGGATCGGGGTGTTTTGTGTGCCTGGCATGTTCTACTGTGTGTGTAGTGTGTTGTGCACTCACATTGATGTCTTCTCCCCTCGGCGCTGGAACGGAAAATACCGAGCCGAGGGGAGATGACATCATTTCCTTTGCTGCTGTTTAGCATACAGCAGCAAAGGAGTGTTCCCATTGGCCGGCGGCGATCGCGAGGGGGGGGCCACGAACGGATGGCCTCCCCCTCATCTCGGATCGCCGGGGAACAGAACGGGACCGCTTCGGGCACCGGGGGGGGGTCCGATCGGACCCCCCACCCGCGAGAGGCAAATCACGTACATGTACGTGATTTTGCCTGCCCGTGCCGCCTTGCCGACGTAAATCGGCGTTAGGCGGTCCTTAAGTGGTTAAACGTGGACCTGACAGGTCATGAGGATTTCAGGCGGGAGCAACGTGACTTCGGATGGGAAAAACACGTGTTTTTGAAAGTATTACACGTGAGTGAGGGCTATATAAGACCCCCGCAGTTTGGCTCCTGTCACAGTGTGACCCAGAGTGATTTGGCGAGCTCCACAGGCTATAATACAAGAGCTATAATACGGGAGCTCGCCTATCGTGTGAGATCTTGAAGACTCTCGTAAGAAGGGTCCTGGAGAGAGTGGCGTCAGAAGGAGGGGAGAAGTGGCTGAAGAGATGCCTGTCTGAACTGGAAGCGGAGACGGCGCCGGATGCCGGAACAGAAGATCTGTCGGCACATCCTTCTACTGTCGGGAGGGATAGTGAGCAGGTCTTACCGCTGCCTATTCCACCCGCTTCCAGCCAGAGCTCTGAACCCCGGAAAGATACAGCGCAGCTTACCTCCGGAGCGTCCTAGGTCTTCTATTGCCTCGCGTGAATGAGAAGAGTCCCGCCCACGTGAAGAAGAGGCTGATGTCGTCATGGCACAGCTGTGCAGTGGGCAGCGTGTTCGAAGGAAGAAGAGGGCATTCTCTCCTTCCCCTATTTGCGTCAGAGATGGGCGGGAACGAGCGCGGCAGTCTCCGCCTACAGCTAGCAGTGTTCCTCTTTCTTTACAGGTTAATCAGGGGCCAGTGTCATTGGTTTCCATGCCAACAGCGTTGCAAGTGTCTAGGCTATCATAGCTGGACACTGTGATGGCTCCTCAGATGACAGAATCGCCTGCAGCTGCTTCAGGGGCACAAACACAGAGCAGTTATCGACCTAATGATCAGTCAACTATTGGAACCGTTCCGACTGTTGAGTCAACACAACAGCATTTGTTTACACAACTACTTAATTCCTTTTCTAGATTTACTGATTCTTTAAATAATCCTCAGTTCTCAGTACCTGTTTCTTCTCCGGCTAATGTTTGGTCTACAGCTGCTAACCATACGATGCCTTTAAATCCAATTGCTTCTGTTAATACTGCTAATGTTAATAATATTCAAGAACATATTGGTTTATCGCCTGTTTTATCGCATGTTCCTGAAATTTGTTATAAGGAAGTTTTAACATGTGATATTTCACCTTTGGGTTTTCATTTAGTGTCCAATGTAAAAGACAAAATTTGGAAAGGTGAGTTTGTTGCATTTTTAACATTGCTTCCTAACACAAAAGATTTTTCACTAAAAAATGATAAAAGATCTGAGGATGTATTTGAAGACAGGCGTCGTACAGCACCAAAATCTTTTTACAATTGGTTACAAGCCTTCTGTATTTTTTCAGCTATAATGGGTGAAAAATTCCCTAAAAAATGCAGCGGGTTATTTCAACATCTTGAGCATATTCTTGAGGCTTATAGGAAATTTGGCGGTTTTGGCTGGTATAGTTATGATGAGTCATTCCGTCAAAAAATGGCTATTTATCCTACTCTCAAGTGGGGAATGAAGGATGTTGGGTTATGGTTGAACCTTATCCTTCCCCCAAAAACAGTTTTTACTAAACAACCGACTGTTAATCAAAATATTTCTTCAGTTTATAAGAAGGGTGTGTGTTACGCCTTTAATGAGTCTCAGTGCAAATGGTCCACATCGTGTCATTATAAACATGAGTGTTCTTTTTGTTTTGGGACTCACCCCTTATCTAAATGTTTTAAAAGGACCTATTCCCATACTCAAAGCAGGGACAATTCAAAAAGCGTCCACGCCAGTGAAGTTGGAAAAAATGTACCCTTGGCTTCTTCTATATCCAGACAAGGTGAAAGCGGAAATGTTAATTGAAGGTTTTTCTATAGGTTTTAAGCTTCCTGTTTTTTTCTGGTTCTGGTTGCAATATAGTAAATAATCTTAAATCAGTTCAGATCCATAGTCAGGTGGTTAGAAAAAAGTTGATAAAAGAGATATCAGCTGGTCGAGTGGCTGGTCCTTTCTTATCTCCTCCTTTCGAAAATGTTCGTATATATCTCCTTTAGGTTTGGTTCCAAAGAAAGAACCTAATTCTTATCCCTTAATACATCATCTTTCGTTTCCAAAAGGCAGTTCTCTGAATGATGAAATCGATAATTCATTATCATCTGTAACATATGCTACATTTGATGATGCTATTACAATTATAAGACGGTTTGGAAAAGGCGCTTTATTAGCAAAATCTGACATTCAATCTGCATTCAGGTTATTGCCTATTGCACCGGAATCTTTTAATTCCCTGGGTTTTTGTTTTGAAGGTTCTTTTTTCTATGACACGTGTTTACCTATGGGTTGCTCATTATCATGTAGATATTTTGAGACTTTTGCTACCTTTCTACAGTGGGTAGTTATGCATGAATCCGGTTGTGAGGGAATAATCCATTATTTGGATGATTTCCTTTTTTATAGGTCCTCCGGATTCTCCCATTTGTGCTTTATTGTTACAATAATTTTTAGCTATTGCAAAATTTTTTGGCATTCCTATCGCATTTGAAAAAACTTTTCTTCCTGCTCCGGTTATTGAATTTTTAGGGATCAACATTGATACGAATTTGTTCCAGTATCAACTTCCTTTATTAAAAATTTCTCAGCTTCAGGACTTAATTTGCCGTTTTCTGCTTCGGAAAAAAGTTTTAATAAAAGAACTTCAGTCCTTTTTGGGATTATTAGCCTTTGCGTCTCGCATTATGCCTGTTGGCCGAATCTTTTCTAGGAGACTGTCATTGTCGATGTCCGGTTTCAAATCTCCTTATTCTCATATTCGCCTTACTTCAGATCTCAAAGATGATCTTTCGGTCTGGTCACAATTCTTTATGGATTATAACGGTTGGACCTTTTTTCAGGAAGATTTTGTTTTTTTCTGCAGATATGGATTTGTACACGGATGCTGCAGGATCCCGTGGTTTTGCAGCTATTTGGCGTACTCACTGGTGCTGTGGCTCTTGGTCTCTTTTTTGGGTTTCCAGCAAAGCTACAAAAAATATTGTTTTGTTGGAATTGTTCCCTATAGTAGTAGTCTTTGAGCTGTGGGAAAACAATTTTTGCTAACAAACAGATCTTAGTCCATTCAGACAACAAAGGAGTGCTTTTTGCATTAAATAGTCTTTCTTCCAAAGATTTATGTGTTTATTACACATAGCTTTAGCTTCTGCGCTATTTTGTCTTATTTTGCTTAAAATTCAATATTTGGGTTAAAGCAAAATATGTTCCTGGTAAACATAATGTAGTAGCTGATGCATTATCTCGTTTCCAGATGGCTCGTTTCAGGCAGCTTTTTCCGGAAGCGGATCTAGTCGGTCATTCTTGCCCGAGTCATCTGTGGGATTTGATCTAGCCACGTTTTTTTCAGCTATTCAGTATTCTATTGCTCCTAGAACATGGACCGAGTATACGGTTGCATGGAAAAGGTGGCTCTTATTTAATGAAGAACTGGGTTTCCGTGGTTATGATCCTACAGAACAAACGGTTTTGGCTTTTCTTTGTTCTCTCATGCAAAAAAATCTATCTTTTCACCATATCAATAAGAGTTTGGCAGGAATTTCTTTTTTCTTAAAATTTTATAAAATACCAGTTTGTAATAGTTTTTTCTCAGTCCGTCAAGCGCTAAAAGGATATAGGAAAAAAACTTTTACACCTGATCTGCGTAGGCCAGTTTCTTTGGATCTCTTAAAAAAGCTTTGTTTAGCAACTCCTTTTGTGTGCCGTTCAGAATATGAAGCGTTGTTATTTCATTCAGCTTTCGTTCTGATTTTCTTTGAGGCGCTTCGTATTTCTGAAATGGTTCCAAATAATAAAAGAGGTAATTCAGATTTAAAAATTGAGGAGGTTTCAATTACATCAGGTGATGTGAAGGTTTTTATCAGCAGATCTAAGACGGACATTACTGGTAAAGGGCATTGGCTCACTTTACATGTCTGTGGTGACTCCATTATTTGCCCTCATGGGGTGCTTTCAAAATATCTTTCTTCTAGGCCTTCATGTTCGGGTAATTCTAGACTATTCTCCCCTCACTAAATTTCAATTTTCTGCTTTATTGAAACGACGTTTGTCTCATTTAGGCTTTTCTCACCTAAAATTTTCGACCCATTCCGTATTGGAGCCGCCACAGAAGCAGCTAGATTGGGCCTCAATGATGCAGTTATTATGCGGTTGGGGAGGTGGAAATCCAAACGATTTAATATTTATGTTCGTCTTAATTTATCTCTCTGATCCTTTAAGTTCCAAGTTTTACGTTTGGATAATTGGACACTCGTTTGTTCATTGGGCCCACAAAAGAGCATGTCAACGCTGTTATACATCCAACCTATCTTTATCTCCTGAATCTTTTCAAATTCTTTGGAAAGGCATTCGTGGGCTCCAATGGACTAATCTTAATCTTCACCTTTCTAATTTGGCTCAGCTATATCCTACTCCTGCGGTTTTAATCATTCATTTAGGTGGTAATGATGTAGGAAAAATAAAAACTTTGGATTTAATTTTTATGATCAAAAATGATTTACATTGCATACAACTTTCTTTTCCAGGTACTCGGGTAATTTTTTCAGAAATGGTTCCGCGTCTTGTTTGGTTGTTTTCTTCAGAGAAAAAAACCTTTGGAAATGATAAGGAGATGTGTGAATCATTCTATTGAGAAATTCATGCCTCTTTTGAATGGCTTTTCGTTTCGCCATGTAGATTTAGAAGGTGGTTTTTCTGGCCTTTATAGACAAGATGGAGTTCACTTGTCTGATGTGGGCTTAGATATTTTTAATCTGGGTCTGCAAAATATGATAGAAATGGCCGCAGTTATGGGGTAGGCCGTTTTTGTTTTATTAACAAAACCGGCTGGTGGGGACTTTTGCTGAATGTTTTTATTTATGGTACTTGCTCGAGTTCTATGACTGAACGAGATATTGATTGATATTGTAAAGTTTTGAATTTTGGATTTATTGATGAATTTAATAAAGAAAGATTATTACATTTTATTTATATATACCAATAAAGGTGCAGCGGCCATTTGTATTACAAAATGTATATTTTATATATATATATATATATATATATATATATATATATATATATATATATATATATATATATAATATACATAAATTAATAATTGTTTGTGTCTTTGGATTATTTCTTTATATATTTTAATTTAATAGCTTTTAATTTGTACAGCCTACATTCCCATGAAAAAAGTGGGCATTCTATTAAATGCCCACAGCATGGGATTGTGGAGGTCAAAAAACAAAAAACATTTTTGTGACTGTCTCTTTAAATGTGGACCTGACAGGTCATGAAGATTTCAGGCGGGAGCAACGTGACTTCAGGCAGGAAAAACACGTGTTTTTGAAAGTATTACACGTGAGTGAGGGCTATATAAGACCCCCGCAGTTTGGCTCCTGTCACAGTGTGACCCAGAGTGATTTGGCGAGCTCCCCTTCCCTCCCACCCTGTCGCAGCACTTTTATGTGGTTTGTCACCCTTGGATCAAGGGGGGACTTTTGCTGAATGTTTTTATTTATGGTACTCGCTCGAGTTCTATGACTGAGCGAGATATTGATTGATATTTTAAAGTTTTGAATTTTGGATTTATTGATGAATTTAATAAAGAAAGATTATTAAATGTATTTATAGATAGCAATAAAGGTGCCACGGCCATTTGTATTACCAAAAAAAAAAAATATATATATATATATATATATATATAATAAAATATACATAAATTAATAATTGTTTGTGTCTTTGGATTATTTCTTTATATATTTTATTTTAATAGCTTTTAATTTGTACAGCCTACATTCCCATGTATCTGAGTGTAATCTGTGTGTATGGGGGTGTAATGTATCTGGGTGTAATCTGTGTGTATGAGGGTGTAATGTATCTGGGTGTAATCTGTGTGTATGGGATGTAATGTGTATTGGTGTAATCTGTGTGTATGGGGGTGTAATGTATCTGGGTGTAATCTGTGTGTATGAGGGTGTAATGTATCTGGGTGTAATCTGTGTGTATGGGATGTAATGTGTATTGGTGTAATCTGTGTGTATGGGGGTGTAATGTATCTGGGTGTAATCTGTGTGTATGAGGGTGTAATGTATCTGGGTGTAATCTGTGTGTATGGGATGTAATGTGTATTGGTGTAATCTGTGTGTATGGGGGTGTAATGTATCTGGGTGTAATCTGTGTGTATGGGGTGTAATGTGTAGGGGTGTAATCTGTGTGTATGGGTGTGTAATGTATCTGTGTGTATGGGGTTTTCATTTGCTGCTACACTGGCTTGGGACACAACCTATTCGCTGAGCCATTCCAGTTTTCATTTGGGCATTCATTCTGTGCTTGTACCAGCAGTCTACCCTTGGAGCTGCCATTACATGTCTGTAAGGATGCAAGACAGCATAAGGTTAACCCTACCTTGAAGCCAACAGTGGAGATTTAGTGGAAGATTGCACAGCACAGAACCCTGTAATAAGAGCCAAGAGAGTCGTAACACACAGCATTTTGAGAAATTAGACGAGTCTGTCTTTAAAGCAGTATTAATCCCAAAACCAAAAATGTAATATATTGTAGCTTACAAATCATTAAATGCGGTGGCTGTAATATTTTTGCTTTTTTAAACTTCTTTTCCCTCTGTTTTGACCTGGTGATCTGGCCAGTAACATACCTCCTGTATTAGAGTACCCCACTCTGGATGAAGGAGCACAGGGGCACCTTTGGACAGCAGAATTGTCAGTCTAGGGGGAGGGGAGTGTTAGATGTACTATCAGATTTAAATACACTAACAAATTGAAGTTAAACTCCAGCTAACACTTTAGAAGCAGTTATAACAACAGTTTGTTTTTCTTTTGGGATAAAGATTTTATATAAATTAATAAAACGGACAACTTTAAGCACCCCCTGTCAGAGTTGAATGTTTTGCCACATCCCTGTAACTGATCTATCTCCAAGAGAGCTTGTTCTTTTGAAAAACAACAGACTTACTGGCCAGATCACCGGGTGAATCTAGAAGAAAGAAAGCAAGAAACAAATGCAGCCATCACATCTAAGAATGTTTAAGCTGCAAAATAATAAATGTTTGCTTTTGGATTTAATACTGCTTCAAGGATTTGATGACGGGTAAATTAAGATGTAAGCCCTAACTCTATTGCCGCGTACACACGGTCGGATTTTCTGACAACAAATGTTCGGTGTGAGCTTTTTGTCAGAAATTCTGACCGTGTGTAGGTTCCATCGGACATTTACAGTTGGAATTTCCGACAAACAAAATTTGAGATCTGGATCTCAAATTTTCAGACAACAAAATCCGTTCTCGTAAATTCCGATCGTGCGTACACAATTCCAACGCACAAAATTTCACGCATGCTCTAAATCAATTACGAGACGGAAGCGCTCGGTCTGGTAAAACTAGCGTTTGTAATGGAGATAGCACATTCGTCACGCTGCAAATTTTTATATCTTTTAATGCAGCGCATTCCCTTCTTCTTTATAATGCTAGAATAATGAAGTTGTTTTGCTGCTCAAATTCACATTCTGACAACCTGATTTCTTTATTATTTCTCGTGATCTCATGAATAGTTTTTTTTTTTTCGTCAGATCTCCATAATAATGTTTCGAATTTTTGAATATAGTGGGATTTTTTTTCAGATCTCCAATTTTTTTTTTTTTTTTTTATAGTGATCTCCATCATTTTTTCATTGGTTTTGTGTCAAGTTACCACAACACCATTATTATCTTGTATTTTTTAACCTCAAGGAGGTTGGTGTTGCTGTCCCTTGTTAATTTGACATTGTATTTTTGAAATGTACCTGCCTACTCACAAACAAACTGTCCTTTTTAAAGTTAAACACTTAGGCAAGTATTTGTGAAAAATAAATAGCCATTTATTATGGGTCATAACAAAATAAAGAGGAAGGCAACGCTGGAGAAACTGGTGACATTTGCAAAGCCTTTGTACCCCAGGGCACACATCAATTATTTTACAGTCAAAATTGGTGGCCTGAGGAGTCCTTATAATAGTGAGCACAATCCGGTCCAGGACTACAAGAGATCAGGAACAGCAGCAGATGACATGTATGTCCCCAGGCTGTGGTCTTACAACAGCCTGCATCTTTTGTCAGACCAGACTGAACCCAGGCCATCACTCTCTTGTCTTCCTTCCATGCTTGCTTCCAGGCTGTGGCTCTGGTGTTGTAGTTGTGGCAGGAGGTGGAGGAGGACCATGGTTGAACTCACAAACGTGGCTTTGGCTTCTGAGTTCACCCTCAACCCCTTATTTAGGGCTTGTAACATAACTTCCTCACATAAGAGGCGTTGGCCCTCCTCCATTTCCTGCATTTTGCAGGCTGCCATTGGGGGGGGTTCTGAGGGCCGCAGTAGCCTTCCGAAATAGGCCAAGTGCTGCCTCTTCCAGGTTACTCCTCTTCCTGGGACTTTTTTTTGGAAGGCAGAGGGGAGGGACCTGGGATTCGAACAGGCTACTGGGCCCGGCCACCTCCTGTCTGCCACTTACCCCGCCACCTCCTGGCTGCCACTTTCCGCGGCCTCCTCCTGGCTGAGACTTTCCTGTGTATGAAAAAGGGACATAGTTTTAGTTTTTGGTTCATAAATCACACACAATTTTAAGCTCATAACTGTTGCAAATTGAATGTTAATAAATAGATAATACTATTATTATTATTATTATAATACAGGTTTTATATAGCGCCAACAGTTTGCACAGCGCTTTACACCATGAGGGCAGACATTACAGTTACATTACAATTTGGTACAAGAGGAATCAGAGGCCCTGCTCATTAGAGCTTACAATCTAAAAAGGAGGGGTCAATTGATACAAAAGGTAATAGCTGTGGGGGGGATGAGCTGATGGAGGAAGTAAAACAGTGTTAGTTAGAAGCAGGATAGGCTTCTTTGAAGAGAAGGGTTTTCAGGGATCGCCTAAAGATGGATAGATCAGGGGACAGTCAGACAGATTGGGGTAGGGAGTTCCAAGGGATGGGAGAAACTCTGGAGAAATCCTGGAGGCGAGCATGGGAGGAGGTGACAAGGGAGCTAGAGAGTAGGAGGTCTTGGGATGACCAAAGAGATCGGCTTGGTTGGTATTTTGGGACTAGGTTAGTGATGTAGCTGGGGGCAGAGATATGGATGGCTTTGTAAATTATTGTTAGTACTTTGAATTTTATTCATTGGGTGAGTGGAAGCCAGTGGAGGGATTGGCAGAGAGGGGTGGAGGACACTGAATGGTTGGTAAGGTGGATGAGTCTTGCAGCGGCATTCATTATGGACTGAAGGGGGGATAGTCAATGTAAAGGTAATCCAATGAGGAAGTTGCAGTAATCGAGGAGAGAGATGACCAAGGACTGAATTAGAAGCTTGGCATGCGGGGACGGACTAATAGATGTGCCATTGATCTTGACAGAGAAGTCAGGGGAAGGGGCACATGGGGGAGGAAGTATTAAGAGCTCAGTTTTAGACAGATTCAGTTTGAGGAAGTGGTTTGACATCCAGGCTGATATGTCTGTTATTAGATCAGTGATGCGTGAGGAGATTGATGGAGTGAGCTGAGGGGCAGAGAGATAGATTTGGGTGTCATTAGCATATAAATGGTAGTGAAAGCTATAGGAGGCTATCAGCTGACCCAAGGAGGACGTGTAGATCGAGAATAGTAGAGGTCCAAGGACAGAACCTTGGGGGACCCCAACGGTAAGAGGAGTTGGAGAAGAGGAAGTGGAGTTGTAAGTGACACTGAAGGTGCGATGAGATAGGTAAGATTCGAACCAACGGAGAGTGCAGCCATGAAGACCAAGCAAATTGAGTTTTTTGAGGAGGAGGGGGTGGTCAACTGTATCAAACGTAGCAGAAAGGTCCAAGAGTAAGAGTATGGAATAATGACCGTTGGTTTTGGCTGTTAGTAAGTCGTTTATGAGTTTTAGGAGGGCAGTTTCTGGGGAGTGCTGTGGGTGAAATCCAGACTGAAGGGGATCAAGAAGGTTATTCTCAATGAGGTGCTCGCTCAGTCGATTGTAGACTAAACGTTCAAGGAGTTTGGAGGCAAAAGGGAGTAAAGAGATGGGTCTTAGGTTGTTAAGATTGGTGGTAGTGACTAGCGCATGTTTTAGAGGGTTGGGGAAGATGCCAGTAGAGAGGGAGAGGTTGAAGATATGAGTTAAGGAGTGCAGGATTGAGTCAGATGGTGACCGTAGTATTTGAGAAGGAACAGGGTCCAGGGGCAGGAGGTTAGGTGGGCATTAGAAAAAAGTTTACTGACTTCCTCTATAGTAGCTGGGTTAAAAGAGGGAAGTATTGATTGTGCAGGAGAAAAAGGAGTGTAAAGTGAAGGAGATATCTGTAGAGCGGAGATCTCGAGACGAATTGTCTCAATCTTATTTTTGAAGTGATTAGCAATCTCCTGGGCAGTGAGTAAGTTAGTGGGTGTGGGTAATGGAAGACAAAGTAGATTGGTAAAGGTAGAAAAGAGTTGACGGGGACTGCATGAGAGGGTGTTAATGAGAGTGATAAAGTAGGTCTGTTTGGCAGTGTGGAGGCAGGAATGGTATTTTTGGAGGGCAGATTTATATTGGCTGAAATCTTGCTGTGACTTAGTTTTACGCCACAGACGCTCAAGAGCGCGGCTACGTTTTTTGAGGCTTCTGGTATTGTCTGTCTGCCAGGTTTGTAGCGGTCGGGGCCTGATTCTGTGCGTAGTGAGGGGGGCAGTGAGGGGGGCAAAGGTATCCAGGGTGGAGGACAGTGAACTATTGTAGAAAGAAGTGGCCAAGTTGGGGCAGGACAAGGATGAGATTTTGTCGTAGAGACAGTCTGTAGCAGAAAAAAGAAGAGAAGGGTTAAGATGGCGAAGGTTTCTATGCATAATAGTTTGGTAGTTGGAAGGCAAGGAGGAGGCAGACAAGGAGAGAGTGAAACTAATAAGGTGGTGATCAGAAAGAGGAAAAGGAATATTGGAGAGGTTGTGCGGAGTGCATAGGTAGGAGAATATGAGGTCAAGGCAGTTGCCAACAGAGTGAGTAGAAGCGCTTGTCCATTGTTTTAGGTCAAAAGAGCAGGTTAGGCTCAGCAGCTTAAAAGTAGTGGGTGTGTTAAGATGAACAGGGATGTTGAAGTCACCAAGAATGATTGTTGGAATTTCAGAAGAGAGAAAGTAGTGTAGCCAGGCAGAGAAGTCGTCAAGGAAGTTTGATACCGGTCCAGGGGGCCGATAGATCACAGCAATTCTCAATGAAACTGGAGAAAATAGACGAATACAGTGAGCTTCAAATGAAGAGAGGGACAGAGAGGGGGGTGGATGAAGAACCTGAAAAGTGCTTTGAGGGGATAGGAGGAATCCAACACCACCTCCTTTCCATCCACTAGGCCTGGGAGAGTGAGTCCACAGGAGGCCACCATAGGAGATAGAAGCGGGAGAAGGAAGGTCAGATTCTTGAATCCAAGGGGGTTTGTGATAAATAGGTCATGGACGGTGGTGAGTTTGTTACAAATAGAGCGAGCATTCCAAAGGGCACAGGAGAAGGGGAGGCTGGTTCTAGGCTGAAGAGGAATAGAAATGAGATTGTGTGGATTACGGCTGCTAAAAGAGGATGGGGGGTGCTGGCTATGTTGGCCGAAGGTAAATGATGGCGGTCCAGGATTTGGGAAAATATCTCCAGAAGTTAGGAGAAGCAGAAGGGTGAGAGAGGTGATATGGGAGTGTGACTTATGTGGGGGGACACTCCCAGTGGCCTGCAGGTTTTATTGGTATATGGGTTCAGAATTAGCAGGAGCTGATAAGTGCAGTAATAAGGTGAAGACAGGAGTGAGGGTGATATATATAAGTTGTGGGGTGGAGAAGATAGGTGAAGGAGTAAGAATTTAAGGAGAGAGGATGCAACTGTGAGAAGGAAAAGTAGGGAGTGCATGATACAGAGTGGTGAAATTGAGAGGAAGCCTGAATGAGAAATGAAAAAGTTTGATGGAGAATCAGGTCACCTGTAGTCTGTTTAGTGTTCTGCAGAAGTCTGTTGTATATTTTCGCTTTGTGCATTTGCTGAAGTGCTGAGCGGAAGTGTAATACTTAATTCAATATGAATACTTTATCCAAGATGATAGTTGCCAATGCAATCCCAGCCTGTACAAACCCCTGCCTGTGCATCCCCTAGGGAAGGTCTACTAAATTTATACTGAGTTTGGGTGGGGGTATTGCCAATTAATTAGTCAGGATTGCATAGGAGGGACACATGGCTAACAGAATGAACTTCTCACACCAAGACTCACTACAAGACACAGCAAGAGAGCAGAAAGGTCAGAGCCGTAAAGATAGGAACTGCTCATAATTTAGGTATAGACAATAAGAAAGTAAAATAAACAACACTGTGATGTGGACAGAGGCAAATAATTTGAATGCAGCATAGATCACCAAAAGCACATACACAGAATTTAGCAAGCAGATCCCAGTTTCAATTAAAGGTGGAGGAAGATGTGGATGAGCTGACACATACACAGAATTTAGCAAGCAGATCCCAGTTTCAATTAAAGGTGGAGGAAGATATGGTTGAGCTGACACATACACAGAATTTAGCAAGCAGATCCCAGTTTCAATTAAAGGTGGAGGAAGATGTGGTTGAGCTGACACATACACATAATTTAGCAAGCAGATCCCAGTTTCAATTAAAGGTGGAGGAAGATGTGGTTGAGCTGACACATACCTGTAGGAGGGGTAGAGAAGAGTTGTGTTAGATAGTGCTGAGCGGAAGTGTAATACTTAATCCAATATGAATACTTTATCCAAGATGATAGTTGCCAATGCAATCCCAGCCTGTGCAAACCCCTGCCTGTGCATCCCATAGGGAATGTCTAAATTTATACAGACTATGATTCTGAACCTAGCATTTTTCATTCTAGTCCCAATAATTTGTGGCTACTACTGTCTATTGATATGTAAAACATTTTGTAAAATCAGAAATTACTGATCAATAATAACATCTAGTTAACATCATTAATTATTTGACTAGAAATATGTTGAACAATGCTATACCTGGCTCAAGCTGGGCATTTCCATTTCTTCCTTAGTGGACGGCCCAGGTTGGACATTGGAAGCCTCAGCTGAGGTGGAAGGAAGCCTTGAAGGAAGATTGGAGAGTGCTGGCCTGGGTTCAGTCTGGCCTGCCAGAAAATGCAGTCTGTCATAATACCACAGCCTGGGTACATAAATGTCATCTGCTGCAGCTCCGGATCTCTGGGAATCCTGGATCTTCTTGCGCTTCCTATTATAAGTGCTCCTCATGCCACCAATTAGGGCCTTCAATTAGGGGATGTCTGCCGTGGGGATCACCAGCTTCACAAATTCGAGCAATTGATCCAGCGCTGCCTTCCTCTTTGGTTTATTGTTATAAAAAGGGCGGTTTACCTGCCACAGACAGGGCAGCTCCCTTTACATAGCAAAGAATATGGGGATAAAGTCCTCATCATTGAATAGATCCATTTTATCTGCAAGACACAACACAAGACAAACCCTAATGTCAGGCTAAACTCTCATAATATTGTCCCAATATAGGTCTCAATCTAGAAGCAGTATAGGCCACTGATGCACCAAGTTAAAATTGTACCTTTGTTCTAACGGTCGGCGCTTCCGATACTCCTTCCTCCGCTCACAGATCGTACGTACGACACAGGCGTGTTACGCTTTATATACACTGCGCATGCATGAAACTCCGCCCACACCTGACCTTCTATCTAGTATATTTCCTGCCCCTTGTCTTTCGGTGCAGTGGGAGAGCACATGGCAGAGACAGAGCAGCTACGACGAGGAAAGCCCGGAGCCACAAAGGTCCCAATCCCGGAGGATATTTAAGGCCTCCAATATGGCCTTTATAGAGATAGTGGAGACGGTGGACAGCTTCAAGAGGGCAGACTATGACGGGAAGCATGGACCGTACCCAAACCCAAATGTGAGAAAGGCCAAGATCATGACTAAAGTTGTGAAAAGTCTGCAGAAGAATTTTGGGGTATGGCGATCCAAGGATCAACTGAGGAAACGATGGTCAGACCTCAAATTGAGGGAGCAGGAGCAGTACAGAAGAATCAAGAGAGTGCTGCAAAAAAGTAAGTATTTTGTTGTGTGTTCCTATTCTTCTTATTACGTTCGTGCTGCTCCATGTGCTTTTCTTTACTGTTGTACAGTTTAAAATGGCAAGTTTCAGGTTCGTGGGCACAGCATCGTTCGTAGTAAAGATCGTTCGTTCCCCCACTAATAGGATGTTTTTGGCAGATGCAGGTTAACTACATTTGGTCATGCTTATTTGTCTTAAAATAAGTTTAGTACATTGTTGTCTAGATGGATTTGTAACAAGAATGAAATGAAAACTTGATTCAGCGTAAGGAGAGGACACTCAGCAGCTGTTTACACATCTGGATGCAGGAGCACTAGTGTGGGACACCAGAACAAACTTTTTAGGGTGTCCCACACAGGTGCTCCAGTGGATACTAGGGGTCTCTACATGTGTGATACTTTAACAAAAAAGGTAAGTATTCAAGCTTTGTAAAGGGAAGAAGTCATGTCTTCAGCTTTGAACTCTGCCAAAACAGACAATTGTACGACACTTCCAAGCAATGTTTCATATTCCTATTTCTTGCCTCAAATATCTGTGTGCTAAGTATACCTTTATTTTATTCACATAGGGGGGAAAGACTTGGAACATCTGAGGTCACCAGGGACCCTCAACCTCCTAAAGAAGGGGAAATCCCAAAACCACAACCTGAGGATGTGGAGGAAGGAGAAGTTTATGAAGTGGGCGAAATAGTGACCTAAACAGGTGAGTGTCTGAGACCACAGCTTCAGCTAATAGATGGATGCCTGTATATTTATAATACATGTTTATTTTTAGGTGATGTGGATGTTGTTGAAGAAGAAACACATTTCACAAGTGCAAGTGCACAAGTCCTCATCGGGGAGATCATGGTGTGCAAGCGGGATTTACAGAAGATCAAGGAAGACATCAATGATGTGGAAAAAAGACTCAAAAGCATCATTGATGTTTTAGGCAGACTCGAAAACACACCGACATTTATAAAATTCTTTCTATTTTTCTAACTTTCCTCCAAAATTTTGAAAGCCAAATTTTGAAGATGCACACAGTGTGTCAACATGTGCTGTCTGCTATCACGAGATATCAAGGTACGCGTTTTGGGGGTGCAACCCCTTCCTCGCAACTAAAATAGAAGAGAGGAAGGGGTTGCACCCCCGAAACATGTTCCCCCATGATGGAAGCTAGCACATGTTGACATTAGGCATGGGATCAGGAGGGAAATCCCAATTTTGACTATCAATTTGTGTGCATCTTCAAAATTTGGCTTTCACAGGGGTGGCATCACCCCATCTGAGATGAAGGCAAGATCAACACAGTTTGGATATACTAATGTCTGATATTGCCTTCACTTTGTAAAAGTTGAACTTTGTAAGTTCCTGAGTTGTGTATTGTTTTATGGTTTTAAACATGCCTGTTTTAACACAAAAAAAGGCTATTTGTACTGTCCAAAAAAAAAATGTTATTACTAAAATATGTTGGTTTGTTCAAAAACGCACTTTTCTAACGCACATGTGAATGTGCACAGAGTAAAAAGTTTTCTACTCAATGTGGCTTCTTCTTTCAAGGCTCAATATCATTTTTTGGACTAAGTTGGTGTTTACACTGAAATGTGCAGTTTCAAATGCTGTGTTATGTGCACTTTTGCAGTGCACTTGGAGTGCAAAGTGGATTTTCCTTTAGTAAATAACTCCCACAGTGCTTTATAATTTGCCACAATCATGCCATTTTCCTGACTCACCAAAATGCATTCATGGTGCTGAAAATGATGTATATTTTTATCAGTAATGCATTACATACATTAACAACAAAAACAAGGTGTGTGTGTAGCAGACCCACAACATAATAATATTTCGCTGAAGAAGAGATTGTCACCTCATGTATCAAATAAATTACATTTACACTATTGAAGAAAATGGCCAAAAAGAAAAGCCCATTGGAGAACCTAGGAGACAGCTAAAAGAAACACAAGCAGTAAATCTAAGTAAATCTTATTTCAGTTTAACTAAAAAATTTATTTTGAAAATGTTTCTTAAACATTTTCTGGCATATCAATGGCCCCCCTACCTGCAAAGTACTTGACATACTTCTGTCTTACTTCGTGAGCGCTTTGGGGGGCCAAGCCAGGACGGCCAGCTTCAAGCACCGTCAGGGTTTCTGAGGCAACATAGTTCATTGAATTTCTCCTTAAAGAGTTGTGGAGAATGCAGCATGCAAGGATTATATGGTTAAGTTTATATTGCGCCATGTTGATACCCGTAAGGAATAGGCTGGCCATTATCCCAAAAGCGTTCTCCATCACTCTCCTGGCTCTGACCAGCCAGTAGTTAAAAACCCTCTGGTCTGGGGTGAGGGACCTCATGGCTTCAAAACGGTCGGCTGGTCAGAACGAACTAATAGAAAGCACTGAAAAACAGAAAGGCCTGACAAGAGCGAGCTGAAAATCAGAAAGGAGCCGACAAGGACGCACTGAAAATCAAATACGTACTATAAAATATGCACTGAAAAACAAATGCGAAATGACTACACACACTGAAAACCAGATACAAACCCACAAACACAAACTGAAGAGCAGTAACGATCGGAAAAGCACGAGGCTGAAAAGCGCGAATCGTCTCTCACCAAACTTCTACTAACACGAGATTAGCAGAAGGAGCCCAAAGGGTGGCGCACTTGGTATTGAACTTCCCTTTTCTAGTGCTGTCATTCATGTTGTACGTCACCGCATTCTTGACGTTCGGAATTTCCGACAAGATTTGTGTGACCGTGTGTATGCAAGACAAGTTTTAGCCAACAACTGTTGGAAAAAAAACATGGATTTTGTTGTCAGAATGTGCAATCGTGTGTATGCGGCATAAGACATTTTGTTTTTTAAAGCACTTTGTATCATGAACAATTTCCGTGTTTTTTTATTTTAGAAAACAGTTTTTGCATCTCAGTGCTGTTGCTCTCCCGGACTCGTTTTGCAGCCACTTTATGTCTACATGCTTCCATTATAAGCTGCATGTAATGGCTCAGGAAGGGCTTCCCGATGGTGACAACAGTAGAGCATGCTTGCTTAAGACATCGGAACGCACATCAGTATGTATGTGACAGGTTGGCAATGCAGGAGAACAGTTAGGAGACTGGGACAGAGCGTTGTCACCTTAAAACAAGTAGGGTTACCAGGTATTATTTAAAAGCTGCAGTTGTAAAATCTTGAAAATTACATTTGAAATTACATTAAAAAATTGTTTAATATTATATGAGATTTTAATAACTGGGTTTAAATAGACCTAAACTAAAAAAGATGATCTAGATAATACGTAGATGTATTCTACTGATATCAACAAATTTAAAAAACAGAAAGAATTAAAGACAGAAAACCAGGGCTCCCTCAAACAGCTGGCCAATGATCTTGGACAACTACGCAAGTCTTTAGATTAGTTTTCTCTAAACTGCAGCCCTGGAGCCGAATATGGGCCTTTGCTTGCTTTTATCCAGCCCTTGAGGCATTATTCCCCCACTATAAGCAGCAGTGGTGCATAGTTCCTGCCATTGACACCGATAATGGGGCACTGTTCCTCCCACTGACATCAACAATGGGGCACTATTCCTCCCACTGACATCAACAATGGGGCACTATTCCTCCCACTGACATCAACAATGGGGCACTATTCCTCCCACTGACACCAGCGATGGGGCACTATTCCTCCCACTGACACCAGCGATGGGGCACTATTCCTCCCACTGACACCAGCGATGCGGCACTATTCCTCCCACTGACACCAACAATGGGCCACTATTCTTCCCACAGACACTGTAAGCAAATATTTGGTCTTTGAAACATTCCTGTTTGTTAAATTATAACAATTAACTTAAATTATTTATTTTACAGAAATAAAATGAAAATGCCTTATTTCGCCTGGGTATTTATATTATGGACATTGAACACAATAAGTCTTTCCCCTGTGTGTGCTGCAAATCGCTGCAGAGTCTTTCAAGACAAAGCTGACTGCAGCCATCTGGAACTGTTCACCATACCTTCTGACCTTCCTGTTAACATCAAAGTTCTAGATTTGTCCCACAATCGCCTAAAGCAATTACTTGCAGCCAATCTCTCCAGATATGACCAGCTTGAACATCTAAATGTTGGCTATAACACTCTCCATATTCTTGAGCCAGAATTATGTGAACGGCTGCCTTTATTGAAGATACTGAATCTAGAGCATAACGAGTTCACCAAGATTTTAGAAAAGGCCTTCTTGTCCTGCACAAACCTTACTGAACTACACCTGAGTTCTAATGGAGTGAAAGAAATAACCGGAAACCCTTTTAAAAGCCTGCAGGTATATTCTGTTATGATGTATGTACCGTATATCTAAAACCAACACTTTTTTACTTTAATAAGCCTAGAACTCCATCAGCTGTTTATTGCTCTCTCTTTGCTATTGAGAGTTGTGTCTAGAGATGGGAAATCCAAAGCTTTACATTTGTCTTCCATGAGAACACTTATACCAGTGACAATTGTCAAAAAAGGGCTTTCCCCCTCACTTTGGAGAGAGCTCCTCTTACATTCAGTACAGGAAGTGCTTAAAGTGAAGTTCCAGTCATTTTTGTGGTTATTAAAACTCAGTAGCTACAAAAACTGTAGCTGCTGACTTTTAATAAACACACACTCACCTGTCCTACGATCCAGCAGTGCACTCACCCCTGCTGTTTTCACCCTGTGTCCTCCCTTGGCGGTGCTGGCATCTTTACTATGGGCACCCGGCTGTGACAGCTCGGTGCCCACTGCGCATGCTCGAGCCACAATATTGCAACTCTTCTATAAGTCGCTGATCACCACCATTACTAGTATAAAATAAATAAATAAAAATTCCATAAACATATCCCATAGTTTATAGACGCTATAACGTTTGCGTAAACTAATCAATATACACTTATTAGGATTTTTTTACCAAAAACATGTAGCAAAATAAATATTGGCCTAAATTTATGAAGAAATTCGATTTTTATACATTTTTTTACTGGATATGTGTTATAAAAAATAAAAAAATATGTTTTTTTTCGAAAATTGTCAGGGTTTTTTTTTTTGTTTATCGCACAAAAATTTAAAAAAATGCAGTGAGAATCAAATACTACCAAAAGAAAGCTCTATTTGTAGGGAAAAATTACAAATATTATTTGGGTACAGCATTGCATGACTGCGCAATTGTTAGTTAAATTAATGCAGCGCCGTATCGCACAAAGTGGCCTGGTCATGAAGGGGGTAAATCTTCCAGAGTTCAAGTAGTTAAGAGACAGGAAGCGAAAGGAAATGAACCAATGGGGCATAAATACAAAAAATGTTCTACTTTAAGTACATATTCACATTGCTAAGTTGCTGTAAATGCACACTTTGTCACGTCAACACACAGCAATTAGAATAGCACCCTAATGCTTTAACCAAACACGCTTACACTGCACCATACAATAACGCACAGTCATGTTGGGAAAAATGGTGGATGTTTGTTTTTCCATGTGTTGTGTTGTGTTGGCAGTCCATTGAAAATTTAAGTTTGTTAATGCACCACAACACAGCGCAGAATGGGCCCAAAAAATAGCTTCAGACATATTTTGGTTACAAGCGAACTTAAAAGCTGAAACACTAATTTATGTTTTTCATTTTGTATGCAGAGTTTGAAAATTCTTGATATGTCTCACAACAAGATGACGTCTATGGCCTTGGGAGATACAGAACAGTTATCAAATCTTGAAGAACTTTCCTTTTCTCATAACCTGATCAATGAACTAAAAAGAGAAGCTTTGGCATTTCTTGGAAACAACTCCGTACAGAAGCTGGATCTATCATCCAATCCTGTCCACAATGTGAGACATTATTTGTTTATAATATGGGGGTAACCATCAGTCCTACATCATTGATATATATATATAATTTTATATGTCTATGCCATACTAAGGTATTTTTAATTAGCATTAAAGGGGATCTGTCACAAAGATGAATACAACTGTCTGAAATGAGGCTGTGACTGAATGTTAAATCTGTGAAGGAGGTGACTGAAATGAAAGTGTTACTAAACCTAGGACCCTGCATTCACTAGATCTGTTCTCCCACAGTACACAGAAAAGCAATTATTTTAGTAAATATAAACAGCTAAACAGCTAAATACTTTTTCTCATCAGCAGTATATAGCAGTCTTGTGACTTCTATCAATGTCTGGTTAAAGCTTGTAGGAGGAATTTTCATTTTCCCCTGATTGTCCTATGAGGCTGCAGGACTCCTGACCCTCTGTCTGGACAGTGCTGATTGGCCCTGTGCTGATCACATGCACCTTCCCAAGAAAAAAAAAGCTGTCTAGCAATACACACCAAAACTAAACATGTGCAGAGTTCCCCCGAGGCTCTGATCTTTCAGCAGATAGATTGGGGACTGTGGAAGAAGGGGAGGATCAGAGAAGACAGGATCAAACAGCCTTTTTACACAATGCAGAGGATTAGCCCCTTAGGTTCCACAGTGAGTATAACAAGCATGCCTTACTGCAAACAGTTTGCTTTATTCATGAAGTCAGTTAAAAGGCAGTAACATAAAACATTAGGATTGATTATGCAAAAGGGTATGTCTAGGATAGTAAATATAATATAAATAAATCATTGTAAGTTCCCCAGCACATAGCTGACATTTCCGTAGAAAAGCCCTTGGAAGCTGATTTCCTCTTACAGTTTCAAGACCTTATTTTGTTTAAAAGCAGAAATATAGGTATTTTCAGGGAGCACAGTTGAGGTGTTTTTGCAATGGTTCCGTTAAAATATTTGACTTGACTTTCATATTAGTACAAGCTTCCTCTTCTATAGTTTTGTTATCATATTAAAACAGAACTAAAGCAAAATAGAATAAAATAAAGATAAACAGCCCATTAAAATTTAAACATTGCAGTTGCTGCAATATTCAGCTTGAATCTAGAGATTTCCCCTGCAGTACTTCTTTTGCACCACAAAATGTCCTCAGTGTAATGTTCAGCATCCTTCAACCTACTTCCTTTGAGCCTTAAATTTTCTATCCATGCGTGGCCACTGTGGTTGAACAGAAGTTTACCAATCAAAGTTGATCTGTTCAACTACCCTATTGTTTTTTTTGTTTTGCTTGATCTGGGCTGCAGACAATAGACTGCAGCATTAATCTGTGTATTCTGACGATGGGGAAGTCTCCCCACTGTCAGAATACAAAGACACAGCGGAAAGCATTCCCCACATACATCATGAATCAGGTCAGTTTTTTTTTTCATTCAACCCACTAGTCTCATGTATGGCCAGCCTTAATCAGATGCAGCCACTGTTATGCCCCGTACACACGGTCGGATATTGATCGGACATTCCGACAACAAAATCCTAGGATTTTTTCCGACGGATGTTGGCTCAAACTTGTCTTGCATACACATGGTCACACAAAGTTGTCGGAAAATCTGATCGTTTTAAACGCGGTGACGTAAAACATGTACGTCGGGACTATAAACGGGGCAGTGGCCAATAGCTTTCATCTCTTTATTTATTCTGAGCATGCCTGGCACTTTGTCCGTCGGATTTGTGTACACACGATCGGAATTTCCGACAACGGATTTTGTTGTCTGAAAATTTTATCTCCTGCTCTCCAACTTTGTGTGTCGGAAGATCCGATGGAAAATGTCCGATGGAGCCCACACACGGTCGGAATTTCCGACAACACGCTCCGATCGGACATTTTCCATCGGAAAATCCGACCGTGTGTACGGGGCATTAGGGTATTTTAACAATGGATCTAAAAAACCAATAGGCATGATGGGAGCCATCTGAGCTGTATAAAAAAAAACTATCACTGTATGGCCGGCTTAAAGCTTTATTAAACCTAAAATCAAAAATGTATTATAATACAGCTTAGGAATCTTTAGATGTGGTGGCTGCGTTCGTTTTATTTTTTAAACTTTTTCCTTCTTTATTCACCTTGTGATATGGCCAGTAACCCAATAACTGTATTAAAGTGGCTACTCTCTGGATGTAGGAGCAGCAGAGACACCCTTCAGCTTTGTCAGTCTGGGGGAAGCAGTGCCGGGACAAGGTCATCCAGTGCCCAGGGCAAAGATGGAAAACTGCCCCTGCCCCCCCCCCCCCCCCCCCCGCTGTGAAAGCTACAACGCAAACAGACGATGGGATCTATACTGGGAATTTGTTATATACTAGTATTGGCGGCGATCAGTGACTTAGGCGCGGTTCACACTGGGGAAACTTGTCACGCCCCATTCAGTGCAATGAAACCGTTCTAATCGGAGCAATAGGGCACAGCACATCAGGGCACAGGGAGCAGCACATCAGGGTACAGAGCCGAGCACATCAGGGCACAAGGCACTTCTGGGTACAGAGCCCAGCACATCAGGGCATAAGGCACATCAGGGTACAGAGCCCAGCACACCAGGCCACATCAGGGTAAAGCACATCAGGGTACAGAGTCCAGCACATCAGGGCACAGCACATCAGGGTACAGCACATCAGGGTACAGAGTCCAGCACATCAGGGCACAGCACATCAGGGTACAGCACATCAGGGTACAGAGTCCAGCACATCAGGGCACAGCACATCAGGGCACAGCACATCAGGGTACAGCACATCAGGGTACAGAGCCCAGCACATCAGGGTACAGCACATCAGGGCACAGCACATCAGGGCACAGAGCCCAGCACATCAGGGTACAGGGCACATCAGGGCACAACACATCAGGGTACAGGGCACAGCACATCAGGACACAGGTCACAGTACATTGGGGCACATCAGGTCACACGACATTAAGGCACAGCACACTGGGGCACAGCACATCAGGGGACAAGGCACATCAGGGCACGGGGCACATCAGGGCACAGCACATCGGGGCACAAGGCACATCAGGGCGCGGGGCACATAGGACATCAGGGCACATAGCACATTAGGGCATGGGGCACATCAGGGCACATAGCACATCAGGGCATGGGGCACATCAGGGCACAGGGTACATCAGGGCACATAGCACATCAGGGCATGGGCCACATCAGGGCACATAGCACATCAGGGCACATCAAGGCACATAGCACATCAGGGCACATAGCACATCAGGGCACGGGGCACATAGCACATCAGGGCACATAGCACATCAGGGCACATAGCACATCAGGGCACGGAGCACATCAGGGCACATAGCACATCAGGGCATGGGGCACATCAGGGCACGGGGCACATCAGGGCACATAGCACATCAGGGCACATCAGGGCACGGGGGGCACATGGCACATTAGGGCACATCAGGGCACATAGCACATTATGGGGCACATCGGGGCACATCAGGACACATTATGGGGCACATTATGGGGCACATCAGGGCACATTATGGGGCACATTATGGGGCACATCAGGGCACATCAGGGCACATAGCACATTATGGGGCACATCGGGGCACATCAGGACACATTATGGGGCACATTATGGGGCACATCAGGGCACATCATGGGGCACATCAGGGCACATAGCACATTATGGGGCACATTGTTTACTAGCCAGCATGCAGAGTAGCACAGGAAGCCTCTGTAGTAAGTTCTCTCTCATGTCACGCTGCTCCCCGGCAGCCCCTCCTCTCTTCTCGTTCATCCCAGATGATGTCACAAGCAAATGGGGATGGACGAGAAGAGAGGAGGGGCCGTCAGGGAGCAGTGTGACATGAGAGAGAACTTACTACAGAGGCTTCCTGCGCTACTCTGTATGCATCTCAATCTACCCGTCAGGCGTCAGCTCTCAGCGATTGATGGGTAGATCGCGGGGACCTCCAATGCAGGACAGAAACTCTGCCTGATAGGGAAGTGAGAGGCGGGGCGGGGCTGGTCTCAGGCTTGTGCCGGGTGCAGGAGCGCACTCTGTACATGTTGTCAATTATCTATTTAGCACGGCCGGTTCACTGGCGCTTCTATTGTGCCCCTCTTCCTCCGCCCAGGGCATCTGCCCCTTCCGCCCCCCCCTTGTACCGGCCCTGGGGGGGAGGTAGCGTTAGACCAACCAGCAGACAGTGATGCCAACCATCAGTATTTTTACAGGCAGCCAGTAAAAACCGGGCACGCTTGGTTCGAGACCATATGAGTGCCTGCTACAGCGTTTTTGAGCGGTGCTGGAGGAAGTCTGGTCTGGTCGGAGGTGGTGCCTGAGCAAGTGTCATGTGATGTCATGGAGCACTTCCTGCCTCCACCGCCAGCCACTACAAAAACGCAAGGGAGCCAAGCAGAGCTGCCGGAGGCGAAGCTTCGTGTGAGGGGGAGAGCAGGGCAAGATGGGAGATAGGGCTGTCAGTTCTGTTTGGACTGGAGTGGACTGAAGGGACCACCTGCTGTGGAGAGAGGAGAGACTGCCACTGTGACTCAGGAGGGGATGTGTCATGTCGGTGAGGTGTCATCATCATCTGTGCTGCTGCACACTGCTGTCCGTGTCACTGTGAGGGTCAATTTCATGTGTGTGTTCCTGCCCAAGTCACACACACATGAAGTCCAATCCCTAAAGGGGGGGTTGCCTGCCTGGAGTGGAGACTGTCACTGACACTCAGGCATCAACTTCATATGTGCTCAGGCGGGCCCCAGGCCCCATATCTTGCCCTCCCTGAGCCAAGAAAACGGGAAGGGGCAGTCTGATCAAACATAAAATAAGAAATATGTTTCTTGCCTTAATATCTACCTGTACTTTAAAGTGATTGTAACGTCTTGTTTTTTTTTTTCAATAATAATAACAAACATATTATACTTGCCTGCACTGTGTAGTGGATTGGCACAGAGCAGCCCGGATTCTCCTCTTCTCGGGTCCCTCTTCTGCTCTCCTGGCCCCTCCCTCCTGTTGAGTGCCCCCACAGCAAGCAGCTTGCTATGGGGGCTCCCGAGCCGAGTCAGAGCTCCCTGTGCCCATTCAGACACAGAGCTGCATCCGGCCCCGCCCCCTCTCTCTCCTGATTGGCTGTCTGAATTTGATTAACAGCGGCGGGAGCCAATGGTGCTGCTGCTGTGTCTCAGCCATTCAGGAGGGAAAGATGGCTGAGACACTCATGGACATTGCTGGACAGAGATGGGGCTCAGGTAAGTATTAGGGGATGTCGGGGCGGCTGCTGCACACAGAAGGCTTTTTATCGTAATGCATAGAATGCATTAAGATAAAAAAACCTTCTGACTTTACAATCACTTTAATTCAAATTGCTAATTGCATATTGAACTTGTTTGTAGGTTAAATACTGAAATTTGAACTTAAAACTGTAAAACTTCTAAACTTTTGGGAAATGTGAGTAAAAACTTGGCGGTGCCAGTAAATTTGGGGAATTTTGCCAGTAAATTTCAATCTGGTGGGTGGCAACACTGCTGGCAGGTTTAGATGCATTAACCAAACTCCATTTAAAACGTTTTAAGCAGTTACAGCAAGTTATTTTTTTATTTTGGGAGAAAGGTTTTACATAAATAAACGCTGTTGATTGTAAGCACCCCTGTCAATGGTGAATGGTTTGTCTCAACCCTCTAACTGCTACATCTATAGGACAGCTTGTTCTTTTGAAAAACAACAAACTTACTGGCCAAATCACTAGGTGAAAAAAAAAGAAAGAAAGCCTAAAAAAAAACAAAAGCTGCTATCAGATCTAAGAATTGGTGAGCTGCAGTATGACAATTTTTTGGTTTTAAGTTTAAAGCGGTTGTATTGTCCACTTCGTCATTTATACCTACAGGTAAGCCTATAATAAGGCTTACCTGTTGGTAAAATGAATATCTCCTAAACCTGTACGGTTTAGGAGATATTCATCTTGCATGCAGCCGCTGATGTCAGCGGCGCATGCGCAGTGAAGGTCCGGCGAAGGTCTGACGTATTGTGCCGGAACTTGCTGGACCTCTGCGCGGGAGTGACGTCATCGCTGCTCTGGCCACCCACAGCGTCAGAGCCGCGAACCCGGAGGGAACATGTCGGCTCCCTCAGCGGTGACCTAGCGGCCCTGTGGGAGCTTCTAAGGTTCTAAGGTAAGTTTTAAGTTCTAAGGTGAGTATTTCATAATGAGCTAGTATGCGGTGCATACTAACTCATTATGTCTTTGTCTTACAGGTTTTTGTTTTGTTTTTTGGGCATACAATACATACAATAGCTCTTTGATCCTGCATTCTTGGGAAGAAAAAAAAAAACAGCACTTTCCTTTCCATGTGATCTGGGATCAGGAAGGATTTTTTTACCCTGCTGTAGCAAATTGGATCATGCTTTTCTGGGGGGGTTTTCGCCTTCCTCTGGATCAACTGTGGGTATAGGATTGAGTATATGGGATTGTATGACATTTTTTATTTTATTTATTTATTTGTTTGTTTATTTATTTTTATGGTTGAACTAGATGGACTTTTTTCAACCTGACTAACTATGTAACTATGTGATGATGGTGATTTTAATCATTTTCTTTTTGTGAACATGTGAGATGTTTCCTACTGAGAAGAAATAATAGCCAACTGTTTTTAGCAATATTTAAAATACATCTTCAACTAGTACATCTTTTATATTCGTTTTTGATAGATGCTGCAGAATTCAATCACCCAAGTAGAATGTATTTTCATATACAGTACGTCCCATTATGCTACTTGTTGATATAGGATGCTCACTTAGCGGAAGCAGATGTTACATTACTTCTTCATTTACTTGAAAATGTATGCAACTGAAACCTCTGCTCTTGATTCCGTAGTATTTTTAGGAGACTTGAAATCTGCTTTCTTTTGTCAACTGGCAAAATTAAGCGCTGGAGAACATCACAATGTCTGTATGTAAGATTTACTTCCACTTTTTATGTCATGATTACTTCCTGCCATGGATACAAAATGCAAATATATTATTTGGTATTTACATCATACTTCATCTTACCCACATATTAGGTTTTCTGAAGGAAGCAAAGCCTAAAATTGAGAAGTTAAAACTGACCAGATAAAAATGATATATTAGCAGACATATAAGCACATTCTGACATTGTTCAATTGCTGTTCTTTAAGGCCTCGTTCACATCATGCGTGCAGTAAAACTGATGGAAAAAACAATTTGACTTACACTATTATTGTCAAACGTATTGGGATGTCTGCCTTTGCACGCACATGAACTTTAATGGCATCCCAGTCTTAACCTCCCTTGCGGTATGATTATTTTGGATTTTAGTTGCTGAAAGCGGTACAATTATTTTGCATGGAAATTTGGCGTTTTATATTGTAGGCCTGTAATTCTTAACAATAACAAACTTATATCTGTCCACCAAGCGTCTAGTAGATATCCCGGGTATGATGAAGTTTGAAACACAAAATCATAAATTATAATATAATAAATAAATATAAATAATTAAAAAAAAATATATAATAATAATAATAATAATAATAATAAAATAAATTTCCCCACGATTAACTATCGCTAAATTCTGCAAGTGTTCTAAATTACTATCGCTGTTTTCTAGCTGGTCTAAAACCACTTTTGATGTAAAAGGACACTTTTTGGTTGCTATGGACAATCTCAAGTTTCCAGGCAGAAAGAACAGTATATATAATATAAAACTGCATGCAGGGCATTGGACAAAGCACTGGGGACAAAAGGGATGTGAAATAATTTCATACAGTACTGTAATCTGTAAGATTACAGTACTGTATGTGTTATGATTTTTACATTTTTTTAAATTTGCCGCCAGGCTACGCCCCTGTGCGCTGTGACGCTCGCAGGGAACGGAGCCTGGCACAGAGAGGCTTCGGAGGAGGACACAGCCCGCAGACAGCGCAGGGGGAACATCGCAGGATCCTGGGGACAAGGTAAGTATACTGCTCCAGGATCCTGCAATGCAATCCCAAGTGTGGCTCGAGGTTACCGCTAATGGTGCTGAAATTTAACCCCGAGCCACACTCGGGAATACCGTCAAGGAGGCTACGCCTTGTACACACGGTTCAATTGTTGGAAGGGGATTGTCTGTTGACAGACTGTTGTCCTAAATTCTTACCATTAGTACACTCCTTTAGACAATTGTTTTTCAATTTTCAGCCAATAAATGTTGGATGGCAGGCTAGTAAATTTTTGGCGGACAACGTCTCCACATCTGATTTTCGGATGGTCAGTACACAAATCCGTCACACAAAAGTTGAAAGTACAAACATGCATGCTCAGAATCAATGCTCACCAAACACGAAATTAGCAGAAGGGGCCCAAAGGGTGGTGCTCAAGAGCTGAAATTTCTCGTAATGCGTCACTACGTTCATGTTTGTGGCACGACAATTGTGTAACGTTAGTATGCAAGACAAGAGCCTGGCACACGCCCTTTTGACAAAAATCAGATGCTTGGTTGGCCAACAATCGTACCGTGTGTACGAGGCTTTAGTCCGTAGGGTTCAATATTGAGTTGGCCCACCCTTTGCAGCTATAACAGCTTCAACTCTTCTAGGAAGGCTGTTCACAAGGTTTAGGAGTGTGTCTATGGGGATGTTTGACCACTCTTCAAAAAGCGCATTTATGATGTCAGGCATTGATGTTGGTCGAGAAGGCCTGGCTTGCAGTCTCTGCTCTAATTCATCCCAAAGGTAATCTGTCAGGTTGAGGTCAGGACTTTGTGCAGGCCAGTCAAGTTCCTCCACCCCAAACTTGCTCATCCATGTCCTTTTGGACCTGGCTTTGGTTCAAATCATTTGGTGGCTGGGGGATTATGATGCGAGGTTGTTTTTCAGGGGTTGGGCTTGACCCCTTAGTTCCAGTGAAGGGAACTCTTAAGGCGTCAGCATACCAAGACATTTTGGACAATTTATTCTCCCAACTTTGTGGAAACAGTTTGGGGATGGCCCCTTCCTGTTCCAACATGACTGCGCACCAGTGCACAAAGCAAGGTCCATAAAGACATGGATGAGCGAGTGGGAGATGGGCTGCCTGGGAGAGAGAGACTGCTGTTCCTAATCACTAGGAACAGCAAATCACTCCCTACTCCCCTGACAGAATGGAGATCTGTCTGTTTACATTGACAGATCCCTGTTCTGACTCTCTGTGGAGCGATCGCAGGTGGCTATGCGCATTGGCTCCGGCGTCGAGCCACGGGCATCTCCTAATCCATTTAAAGTGGCCGACATACAATGACGGTGATTTGCGCAGGGGAGTCAACCCCTCCGCAGTACAACTGCGGCGGCTGGTCCTTACATACTTACCTGAGTCCAATCTCTATTCAACTTCAACGCTGCTCTCTCTCTTTCCTCACAGGACTCAGAGACAGCAACGGGAGTCATTGGCTCCTGCTGCTGTCAATCAAATTCTGTGAGGAGGGAACGGGAACAGGATCGAGCCACACTGTGTGTGTCAAGAGACGTACGCAGCCTGCCTCAGGATCAAGCCCACACGCGTGCTCCCATAGAAAGCCCTTGCTGTGGGTGCGCACAAAGGAGAGGAGGAGCCTCGAGCGCCAGTGGGGGACTTCAAAAGAGGAGGTTCAGGGTTATTCTGTGAAAAACCATTGCACAGAGCAGGTAAATATGACATGTTTGTTATTTTAAAAAAACAGAACCTTTACAATAATTTTAAGTATACCATTGAAGGTGTTTTGCCATATCTGTTTAATGCATGCAAAAATATTTTTTCTGTTTTAATATTTTTATTGAAGTTTTAAGACAAGCTATATTACTCTGTTCCCTGGAGAACAGCAGTCTACATTGATAGCCTCCATATCAGAAATGAAGAGAAGAGGGAGGAGACATAGAAATACAAGAAGAGAGAGGGGCCCCAAGAGGGGGCGAATACCACGGACGTGGGACCTGTACAAACAAGGTTTAAAGTCGACCATAGCTAGTTGGGGGCAGGGATGGGAATGAGTAACTTAGCCCCGGTTCCCAGATTTTTAAAAGTTTTACATGCGAATCCCTCAATATACTGGAGCGAAAATATTTTTTAACCTGCCTGTGCATTCTGCTACACTGTTATCAGTTACAGTTTTTCCCAGTTCCCTTTGTGTGAACTACAGGACACCTTCACCATGTTGAGGAGTGGAGAATGTTCTGTAGTCCTAACACACTTCTTGTTCTCAGGTGACAATGCTGCTTACTTCCCCATAGATACAGTACAGTGAATGGGCATTGTCACTCTAGGACAGGAAGTGTGTTACTGGCAGGATTACCAGATGAAAATAAAGAAAAGTAATACAACCACCATTAAAGTATGGTATTCTGCAATATACTACACTTCATTTTATAGGAATAAATGAACTTTACATATTTTCTTTTCAGGTTGGGCTTGTTTATTATATTTTAGTGAGAAATTGTTCTAAAATTTTGGGGGAGGTATATGAGCAATGATAAAGTTCGGTTTTTCAGTCGTCTTTCACTAAAATTTTAGATGTATGTCAGCTTCACATCTAAGTGGCTGTACATGTTTAATATTTTCTTATTATTGAATGTTCCCAGTGGTTGGATTTTCACGAACATTCTTCTCTATATGGCACTATCTGCATGGAGTTTGCATGTTCTCTGTGTGCTTGTGTGGGTTCTCTCTGCGTACTCCAGTTTCCTCCCACACGCCAAAGACATGTTGGTAGAATAATTGGCCCCTTTCCATATTGGCCCTATTATGTACAGTATGTATATATGCGAGATTGTAAGCTCCTTGAGGACAATTGTTGTAAATTGTTGGAGCTATACAAAAACCTGAAATAGATATTAAATAAAATAAAATAAGCTCACTTTATTTTTAACATCAGATTATTAGCTCCCTACCAAAGTAGGCTTGCATTTTATCATTATTTTGAATTTCAAAGTATATAGAAAACATAAATCACTTTACAAGCTCCTTTACTTTAGGAGAAAATGAACAAGTTAATATATGCTTGTTTTTATTTTGCAGATAAATCCAGGGTGTTTTCAACCATTTAAATACCTCAATACACTTATAATGGCTAACCTGACGCTTGGACCTAATTTGATAGAACAGCTTTGCACAGAACTGGCCGTTACTCAGATTAAAGTTCTCATTCTACTCAATTCTCAACTCTCAAGGATACACAATAAAACTTTTAAAGGCCTTCAAAATACAACCCTTGCAGTTCTGGATATATCAAAAAACAGCTTGACCCAAATTGATAATGACTCATTTATTTATCTTGAGTCTTTAACCGTTCTCAACCTGGAGGAAAATCAAGTCAGTCATTTAAACGCAGGAGCATTTAAAGGCTTATCAAATGTTAAATCCTTGAATTTACAAAAGTTTTTTAATGGTGCTAAAGACCCTAAAATTGATGACATGCCATTCCAGTGGCTCAAAAAACTTGAGAACCTGAATATGGAAAGAAATAAAAATCTTTACTTTACACAGTTCACTTTTACAGGTTTGACAAGTTTGAAGAATTTAAGCTTGACTGAATGCTCATTTCAGTCATTTACTAACAGGACATTTTTATCACTCTTAAAATCTCCATTAATGTTTCTGAATCTCACAAAAACTAACATAGCCAAGCTGGAATATGGGATGTTTTCTTCTATGGAATATCTTCAAATACTTGATTTAGGCCTAAACAAGATTGATCAAACCTTAAGTGGATATGAGTTTAAAGGTCTTCTCAGCATTAAATTGATTTATCTTTCTTACAATAAACATTTGGCCTTAACGAGCACTTCATTTAGTTTTGTTCCAACCCTTGAAAAGCTGAACCTGAGAAAAACAGCATTAACATTTAACACTGAGAGCACATCTCCCTTCACTTGTCTGAAGAACCTCACCGTTTTGGACCTTGGGAACAATAATATTGCTAACATGGTGGAGGATGTCTTTTCTGGTCTTCATAGCCTTAGAATACTCAATCTACAGCATAACAACCTTGCTCGACTGTGGAAAAAAGCTAATCCTGGAGGACCCGTTTTGTTTCTGAAAGGTCTTCAGAATTTGGAAATACTTGACTTACTGTCCAATGGGTTAGATGAGATTCCCACCAATGCTTTCAAAGGACTTTTAAATTTAAACATACTGAATTTAGGAGAAAATAATGTGTATTTACTGCCACCATCCCTATTTGAAGATCAAAGCTCACTTGATATACTAGATCT
This sequence comes from Aquarana catesbeiana, assembly GCF_042186555.1. Lineage (NCBI taxonomy): Eukaryota > Metazoa > Chordata > Amphibia > Anura > Ranidae > Aquarana > Aquarana catesbeiana. The sequence goes on from NC_133324.1 coordinate 798,623,107, forward strand.
TCATAAAAATCTGATAACATCAGTTGAGTCAAATACATTAAAAAATGTTTTTAACGGCCTTAAAGTGTTAAATATGGCTCAAAACCCCTTTGACTGTACCTGTGAAAGCATAGCATGGTTTTCTAACTGGCTTAATACAACAAATACAACTGTCATAGGACGGGACAAACAGTATGTTTGCAATACACCTAATAAATACCATGGCATTTATGTGGAAAATTTTGATAGCTCTCCCTGTAAGGACACTGCTCCTTTCAAAGCAATTTTTATACTCACCTTCACTATTACATGCTGCTTTCTATTTCTGGTGTTGTTCTTACATTTCCAAGGCTGGAGAATACAGTTTTACTGGAGTGTTGTGGTTAACAAGATTCTTGGTTTTAGAGTAATTGATCCAGGCAACCTAAACTTTGAATATGATGCTTACATCATTCATGCTAAAAAAGACACAAAGTGGGTTCTCAAATATCTTCTTCCACTTGATAGAGCAGAAGATGAAACTTCTCAGCTTAACTTCTGCTTTGAGGAAAGAGACTTTGTGGGCGGATTACCGATTCCAACTTTAACAGTCAACAGCATTAGAAACAGCAGGAAAATTATTTTTGTGATATCCCACTATTTTTTGAAAGACAAATGGTGTAACAGGTAAGTTTAGCAACCTGTAAAATAATACAATTGGCACCTAATTATTTAAAGTGGCATATAAAATAGAATGTGCCAGTGTTTCTGTTCACTTTATATTTTAGATCAAGTTTGCAAAATGTTTTCCACCAAATTTAAAAAAAAAATCCTGAGCTATGTTCTTCTCTGATTATCTTCTAAATTCTATCTTCTAACCAAATTGTGCTTCACATAAACAAAATCAATAAATAGATAGGTGCAGTGCTCCCTCAACCTAAATTAAAACCTTTAATCAATAATCACATATCAAGAAGAAATAAATGAATATATATTCTGTATACAGCAAAAAATAAAATTAAAAAAAAACAATATATTTTACTTTCTGCTATAAAACATATCCAATCATTTAAAAAAAATCAAATTTCTTCATAAATGTATTCTGCTACATGTTTTTGATTAAAAAAATCCCAATAAGTGTATATTGATTGATTTGCGTGAAAGTTACAGTATCTAAATCTATGGCAAAAATATGCAATTAGCGGACCTCCAGCTGTTGCAAAACTACAAGTCCCACCATGCCTCTGCCTCTGGGTGTCATGCTTGTGGCTGTGAGAGTCTTGCTATGCCTCATGGGTAGGGATGAGCCGAACACCCCCCGGTTCGGTTCGCACCAGAACCTGCGAACGGACCGAAAATTCGCACGAGCGTTAGAACCCTATTGACGTCTATGGGACTCGAACGATCGAAATCAAAAGTGCTCATTTTAAAGGCTAATTTGCATGGTATTGTCCTAAAAAGGATTTGGGGACCCGGGTCCTACCCCAGGGGACATGTATCAATGCAAAAAAAACTTTTAAAAACGGCCGTTTTTTCGGGAGCAGTGATTTTAATGATGGTTAAAGTAAAAAAAAAAAAAGTGAAATATTCCTTTAAATATCGTACCTGGGGGGTGTCTATAGTATGCCTGTAAAGTGGCGCGTGTTTCCCGTGTTTAGAACAGTCCCTGCACCAAATGTCATTTTTAAAGGAAAAAATCTCATTTAAAACTGCTTGCGGGTTTAATGTAATGTCGGGTCCTGGCAATATGGATGAAAATCAGTGAGACAAACGGCATGGGTACCCCCCAGTCCATTACCAGGCCCTTTGGGTCTTGTATGGATATTAAGGGGAACCCCGCACCCAAATTAAAATAAGGAAAGGTGTGGGGCCACAAGGCTCTATATACTCTGAACAGCAGTATACAGGCGGTGCAAACAAGACAGGGAATGTAGGTTTGTTGTTAAGTAGAATCTGTTTGTCATTTTGAACGGGTACATTTTTAACGTGTTTAGCTCCAGCCAAAAAATCTTTTTTAAGCTTTTTGGAAAACATAGGGAAGGGTTATCACCCCTGTGACATTTGTTTTGCTGTCTTTCCTCCTCTTTAGAAGATTTCACCTCACTTTTTGTCCCAATGACAAATGTTTTTTGAAAATTTGGGTTTTTTTGTGGAGCAAGGATTGGAAAGCATCAGTGGAAAGGAGAAATGTTTTTCCCATATTAACACTTACAGGAGAGAATTTCCCTTCCTAGGGGTAGATTTCATCTCACTTCCTGTTGTCTCCTTCCGTTTGCAAGTAGGAGTCGTTTGTAAGTTAGATGTTTGAAAGTAGGGGCCTGCCCTATATACTCAGCATAAATTTGGGCCTTAGGTGTTGTTGTGGCCACAACAACGTAAGCCCTCACAGGGCCCTGCTGTGAAATATTAGATCAAGAATTGTAATTACATGCCCCTGTTGAACAGGGGCAGAAAAACTGGGCCTTTGGTGGTGGTGGTGGTGGTGCTGGTGCCACAACACTGTAAGTCCTCACTCGCTCTTGGTGGGTGCAGAAATGGGCCCTGCTGTGAAATATTAGATCAAGAATTGTAATTACATTCCCCTGTTGAACAGGGGCAGAAAAATTGGGCCTTTGGTGGTGGTGGTGGTGGTGGTGCTGGTGCCACAACACTGCAACCCCTCACAGACACTCTAGTTGGAACGCAGGGACGAGCCCTGCTCTAAAGTATTGCACCAAAAATTGTAATTACACGCCCCTGTTAAACAGGGGCAGAAAAATTGGGCCTTAGGCACTGGTGCTACAACACTGCAACCCCTCACAGACACTCTAGTTGGAACGCAGGAACGAGCCCTGCTGCAAAGTATTGCATCAAAAATTGTAATTACACGCCCCTGTTAAACAGGGGCAGAAAAATTGGGCCTTAGGCACAGGTGCTGGTGCTACAACACTGCAACCCCTCACAGACACTCTAGTTGGAACGCAGGAACGAGCCCTGCTGCAAAGTATTGCATCAAAAATTGTAATTACACGCCCCTGTTAAACAGGGGCAGAAAAATTGGGCCTTAGGCACTGGTGCCACAACACTGCAACCCCTCACAGACACTCTAGTTGGAACGCAGGAACGAGCCCTGCTGCAAAGTATTGCATCAAAAATTGTAATCACACGCCCCTGTTAAACAGGGGCTGAAAAATTGTGCCTTAGGCATTGGTGGTGGCGCCCAGAACCAAAAATGTTCTTTCAAGCTATCAGCGTGATGATTGAGGAGGAAGAGGATAATTACTCAGGGATAGTCACTCAGCATCAGCATAGGCAGTCTTTGAAGGGATCTGAGATTTTAAAAAAAATTATTCGGTTACATCAGCATCAGGTGCTTGGTAGCTGGTGGTGATCCAAGACTGATTCATTTTTATGAAGGTCAGTCGATCGACCGAGTCGGTGGACAGACGCACCCTGTGATCGGTTACAAAGCCTCCAGCAGCACTGAATGTGCGTTCCGAAAGAACGCTGGATACAGGACAGGCCAGTAGCTCAATTGCATACTGTGCAAGCTCTGGCCAGTGATCCATCCTCAAGACCCAGTAACCCAGAGGATTTTCGGTGGGAAAGGTGTCCAAGTCTGATCTTGCCCCTAGGTATTCCTGCACCATGTAAAACAGACGCTGGCGATGGTTGCTGGAACCGATCATACCTTGGGGCTGCGGACCAAAAAATTGTCTGAACACATCGGTCAGACGGCCACCTTCTCCACCGCTCCTTCTTTGACTGACCGAAGCCTCAGCAACACGTTGTCCAGAAACAGGAGTTTGTAACCTCCCAGTCTCTGGGAACGCGTTGCACAGACCTTTCTGCAAGGCCTCCCAAAGATGTTTCATTCTCTGCTCCCTCTGCGATGGCAAGATAAGGTCCGCAACCTTACCCTTGTAACGTGGATCAAGGAGGGTTGCCAGCCAGTATTGGTCTTTCTCCTTGATACCACGAATATGAGGATCCTTACGCAGGCTTTGCAGGATCAGGGAGGCCATGCAGCGTAGGTTTGCTGAGGCATTTGGTCCGGAGTCCTCTGGGTCACTAAGGACGACATGGTCCGCAGCCACCTCCTCCTAGCCACGTACAAGTCCATGTGTTTCTTGGGACTGATCCCTTAAAGACTGCTGCTGATGCTGAGTGCCAGGCTCCACCTCCATACTGACACAATCTTCCTCCTCCTCCTCCTCCTCCTCCTCCTCGTCCTCTTCCTGTGTGATCGGTGGGCATGCAGAAACACTGTCTGGATAAAGGGGGCCTTGAGAGCTAAGGAAGTCCTCCTCTTCCTGCCTCTGTTCTGCCTCAAGTGCCCTGTCCATTATTCCACGCAGCGTGTGCTCCAACAGGTGGACAAGGGGGACAGTGTCACTGATGCATGCACTGTCACTGCTCACCATCCTCATGGCCTCCTCAAATGGTGACAGGACAGTGCATGCATCCCTGATCATGGCCCACTGGCGTGGGGAAAAAAAACCAAGCTCCCCTGACCCTGTCCTGGTGCCATAGTCGCACAGGTACTCATTGATGGCCCTCTGCTGCGTGTGCAGCCGTTGCAGCATGGCCAACGTTGAGTTCCACCTGGTGGGCATGTCACAGATTAGGCGGTTCTTGGGCAGGTTAAACTCCTTTTGGAGGTCCGTCAGCCGAGCACTGGCATTATATGACTGGCGGAAATGCACACAGACTTTCCTGGCCTGCCTCAGGACATCCTGTAAGCCCGGGTACCTGCCCAAGAACCGCTGCACCACCAAGTTAAGGACGTGAGCCAAACAGGGCACATGGGTCATTTGTTCCTGTCGGAGGGCAGAGAGGAGGTTGGTGCCATTGTCGCAAACCACCATTCCTGCCTTAAGTTGGCGTGGCGTCAACCACCTCTGAACCTGCCCCTGCAGAGCTGACAGAACCTCTGCCCCAGTGTGGCTCCTGTCCCCCAAGCACACCAGCTCAAGCACCGCATGGCATCTTTTGGCCTGCGTACTTGCGTAGCCCCTTGAATGGCTACAGAGCACCGCTGGTTCAGAGGACAAAGCACAGGAAGAGGCCATGGAGGAAGAAGAAGAGGAGGGGGTGGAGGAGAGAGGTGTGTCACAATCATTAGCATTTTGGAGGCGTGGTGGCGGAACAACCTCCAACACTACTGCACCTTGTCCTGCATCCTTCCCAGCTGCCAGCAGAGTCACCCAATGCGCCGTGAAACTTAAGTAACGTCCCTGTCCATGCCTGCTGGACCATGAGTCAGCGGTAATATGCACCTTACCACTGACCGCCCTGTCCAGCGAGGCATGGACATTGCCATCCACATGCCGGTAGAGAGCCGGAATCGCCTTCCGTGAGAAAAAATGGCGTTTAGGTACCTGCCACTGAGGAACCGCACATTCCACAAAATCACGGAAGGGGGCAGAGTCTACCAACTGAAAAGGCAGCAGTTGAAGTGCTAGCAATTTTGCCAAGCTAACATTCAACCGCTGCGCATGTGGATGGCTGGGAGCAAACTTCTTTCGGCGGTGCAGCAGCTGGGGCAGGGAAATTTGCCTGGTACAATCTGACGTCGGTGTACCAAAAGCAGATTGCCCACAAGTACTTGGCTGTGACACACCTAATTCTACACCTTCATTCCTCTCAGTGCAGGTCTCAGAGAGGACTGAAGGTATAGTGGGGTTGGAGATCTCAGCTGATGAGGAGCAAGGAGAGGTCCTCTTTGTTCTTTGGTGTGGGTCTTTTAGATACGCTTGCCAACGAACTGCATGGCAGGTCAACATATGTCTGGTCAAGCATGTGGTACCCAAGCGGGAGATGTTTTGGCCACGCGAGATACGCTTGAGATATATGTTGCAAATAGCAGCGGTGCGATCTGATGCACTCATCTCAAAAAAGGCCCACACCAAAGAACTTTTTGAATAACGCGCAGAGACTGCAGCGCCCTGCACATGTGGAGCTTTGGGGTGTGATGCAGTCAATGTGCTGCCCTTAGGCTGGCCCCTGGAGGGCATCCTGCCTCGTTGGTGATGTGCTGCCTCCTCCTCCTCCTCCTCTCTCCTATCAGGCACCCACGTTGAGTCAGTGACCTCATCATCCCCTCCCTCCTCATCACTGGAGCAAACCTGGCAGTATGCTGCAGCAGGGGGAGCATGACTGCCAGATTGCTGTCCTTCTTTGGCACCCCCTCTGTCTGCACTCATGTTACTGCCTTCATCGAGCTCAGTATCATCATCAGAGCCTTCCAAACGCTGGGCATCCTCCTGGAGCATGTGCCCAACACTGTGGTCAAACAGTTCGAGGGACTCCTCAGGAGGACATGGTGGGGCTAGGGAAGGAGTCACTGATGACATTGAGCCGAGGGAAGAGGCCGCTGCTTTGCCAGACAAAGTACCCTGGGCATGGGTGAGAGAGGATGAGGAGGATGAGGACAGCTTGGTCATCCACTCGACCAAGTCTTCTGCATGTTGTGGCTCAACACGGCCAGCTGCCGAAAAAAAGCCCAAGCGTGTCCCACGGCCACATGCTGATGAGGATGCACCGTCTCCATGACCAGCACTAGACACAGAGCCTGCTTGCCCTCTCTTATTGGCTTGTGACTGTCTGCCTCTCCTTCTTGGCCTTCCAGACATACTAATGACCTGTAGCTGCACTAAGCTGGGATATGTATATATATATATATATATATATATATATATATATATATATATGTACTGATACTGCAGCTAGCAAAATCAACTGCCTGCCTGTAGTATGAGAACACCACCAACCTTCTACAGGTAGCTTTAGCTGAACACTGTGAGGTGGACGCACCCCACTAACTTGTAGGTTTAGCTGAACACTGAGCAGGACGCACCCCACTAACTTGTAGGTTTAGCTGAACACTGTGAGGTGGACGCACCACACTAACTTGTAGGTTTAGCTGAACACTGTGAGCAGGACGCACCCCAATAACTTGTAGGTTTAGCTGAACACTGTGAGCAGGACGCACTGTACTAACTGTAAATAGTCTAGCTGCCTGACTGTGGTACTAATAGGATCAAAAGAACACCAGTAATTTTCTTCAGGTAGCTGTATATACTGTAACAAGACAAGCCTGCCTGTCAGTAAGAAGATAACAGGAACGGATCTAGCTGAACACTGTGAGGTGGATGCACCACACTAACTTGTAGGTTTAGCTGAACACTGTGAGCAGGACGCACCCCACTAACTTGGAGGTTCAGCTGAACACTGTGAGCAGGATGCACTGCACTAACTGTAAATAGTCTAGCTGCCTGACTGTGGTACTAATAGGATCAAAAGAACACCAGTAATTTTCTTCAGGTAGCTGTATATACTGTAACAAGACAAGCCTGCCTGTCAGTAAGAAGATAACAGGAACGGATCTAGCTGAACACTGTGAGCAGGACGCACTGCACTAACTTGTAGGTTTAGCTGAACACTGTGAGGTGGAGGCACCACACTAACTTGTAGGTTTAGCTGAACACTGTGAGCAGGACGCACCCCACTAACTTGTAGGTTTAGCTGAACACTGTGAGCAGGACGCACCGCACTAACTTGAAGGTTTAGCTGAACACTGAGCAGGATGCACCCCACTAACTTTTGTAGGTTTAGCTGAACACTGTGAGCAGGATGCACTGCACTAACTGTAAATAGTCTAGCTGCCTGACTGTGGTACTAATAGGATCAAAAGAACACCAGTAATTTTCTTCAGGTAGCTGTATATACTGTAACAAGACAAGCCTGCCTGTCAGTAAGAAGATAACAGGAACGGATCTAGCTGAACACTGTGAGGTGGACGCACCACACTAACTTGTAGGTTTAGCTGAACACTGTGAGCAGGACGCACTGCACTAACTGTAAATAGTCTAGCTGCCTGACTGTGGTACTAATAGGATCAAAGGAACACCAGTAATTTTCTTCAGGTAGCTGTAAATACTGTAACAAGACAAGCCTGCCTGTCAGTAGGAAGATAACAAGAACGGATCTAGCTAAACTGAATACAGTGTATATATATATATATATATATATATATGCAACACCTGGGATGCATATATATACACAATACACTGTAAGTGCAGCTAACTGACTGACTGTTCTGCCTAATCTATCTAACTCAAATCAAATGTCACTGTCTGTCTCTCTCTCTCTCTCAATGAACGCCGGAACACACACTACACAGGGCCGCCGTGCAGGCGGCCTTATATAGTGTGGGGCGTGTACTAAATCCCCTGAGCCATAATTGGCCAAAGCCTCCTTGGCTTTGGCCAATTATGGCTCTCTGTTCAGGCGGCGCTGTGATTGGCCAAGCATGCGGGTCATAGTGCATGCTTGGCCAATCATCAGCCAGCAATGCACTGCGATGCCGCAGTGAATTATGGGCCGTGACGCGCCATACGAATTTGGCGCGAACGGCCCATATCGTTCGCAATTCGACGAACGATCGAACAGCCGATGTTCGAGTCGAACATGGGTTCGACTCGAACACGAAGCTCATCCCTACTCATGGGACATGTAGTTCTGCAACAGCTGGAGGTCCGCTAATTGCATATCTCTGATCTATGGTATATACAGTATACTGGAGTTTTTCATTTTTTTATACTACTAATGGCGGTTATCAGTGACTTATAATGGGAGTGCGGTGGACAATCTGACACTAACTGATACTGGGGGGGAACTGACTAACTGCCACGTGACATTAATACAGTGATCACTGTTAATATTATACACTATTCCTGTACTAATGACACTGGCTGGGAAGGGGTTAACATCTAGGGGCAATCAAGTGGTTAAATAAATGCCTAACTATGTGTAATGTGTGTAAAGTGTGCTGCTTTTACTAACATATCTCTCAGTTTCTCATCCTTGCTTGCAGGGATGAGAAACTTGCAGATCGCTCCCTCTGTACAGAGCTCTGTGTTGGTTACCAAGACAGAACTCTGGGCTGTGATTGCATACGGCTGATTGGCAGGTCCATGAATCATTGGCCAAGACTTGCTGACAGGCTTCTGCTGTGTACATGCACACCCCCTAAACCGGGAGGTAGGCAGCAAAAAAACAGTACGCTGCGACAAACCAGTACTCTGCTTTGCCTACAGCGACCGCTCGCCTGCAGTACATTGTGAGTGGGTGGTTGCCCAAGTGGATAAAATTTCAGACCATGTGCTCTTGGTTCTGACCTGGTAAGATGGACCTCTACATCACAGGAGGTCAACCAAGCATACACCGCCTTTGACAGGCATTTTACTCCTCTCTTTCCTGAGCAGCTTTATGGCAAGTAATGCCACAGCACCACAGGACCTCTCATGCAAAGTAGACCATAGTTCTCTCTATATATATGCATTTATTGACACCTAATATAGATTAAAAATACTCACATACTGTATATGCAAAAAAAAAAAAGCAATGCCACCTCCTCTACTGCTTCGGCTCCCTGCCCAACTCTGCCTAGCGTGATGAGTTCATGGACAATCCCTACTGACGCGATCCGTCCTGATTGGACTTCCTCAGAGATAGGAAAGGAAGTAAAATCAATTGAAGTCTTCCAGGAATGCCGATCTCTTTGGTTCAACGTAGTAAATCACTACACAAGACCCTGGTTCTGCCTAATCACCAAGGGAGAGATATGAATTCACTCATGTGACCACCTGCAAACTAGGCAAAATAGGATATTTCAAAGCCACTTTCAAACACATTCATTACACATCTACAAATTGCTGCTGCTACTCTGCATTTACATATTTACGTGTATTCTCGTTATATTATGCCCTCAGTTTTTAAGCACTTTCAGCACCTGATTTACTCACTTAGGGCCAGGTGCAACCAAGTGCATTTTTTTTCTGCATTAAAAATACATGTACTTACTGTATCTACGGTATATTCCAAACCCGGGCAAGTGAGCAAGTTCTCACCTGTCGCCGGATCCCCCCTTCTGATATACCCCTTCTACAATTAGTTCCTCTATTTCTCCTTCCCATCCTCAAACTAGCTCCCTCTATACCCCCCACCCCCCTCCCCTATTCCAGCAACTTCCCAGGCCCAACCCCTAACTCGGACTTCACCGCCTTCCCTGCCGCAACTCTCCCTAAACATGGCTTTTACCCCCCCACTGGTGACAGACTTCTTGTTAAGATCATCCCGCTTAATGCAAGAGGACTCAATATACAAGAGAAGCGCTCCCAGCTCCTTCTTACAATACAACAGAATAAAGCTGACATAATATTTTTGCAGGAAATGCATTTTAGCACTGACGCTATACCAAGACTAACGAATCGATACTATCCTACTGTATACTACGCAACCAACCGAATGTCCAAAACAAAAGGTGTTTCAATACTCCTGGCGAAACACTGCCCTTTCCAACTCACTGACACGCTCCGAACAGCCACCAGGTTACCTTCTTTCGCGATATAACCAAAGCACTTACCCCATTCCAAGAAGGCACCCTGATTTTAGGGGGCTACTTTAATGTCTCTCTGAACCCTCTCCAAGACACCTCTAACGGCGCATCCTCTCTCCCCTATAATGCTCTACAATCCATTAAGTCACAACTACGGGATCTATTACTTCACGACTCCTGGTGTACATTAAACCCAAACGGTACAGACTTCACCTTTTTTTCAATCCCACATAAAAGATACTCAAGAATTTACAATCTATTTATCTGTCAGAAAGACTTGCCCTTCCTCCATCGCACATCCATCAACCCCATGTTCCTATCGGACCACCACCCCATCCCCATGTCTATGTCGTTCCCAAAGGTACACAATTACCCCCCGTCATGGAGGTTAGATCCCTCTCTACTCACAGATTTATCTGTCGCAAATGAGGTTAAGCTCCGCATTAAACAATAATTCACAGGAAACAAACTCACAGATACCTCCCCAGTCATTACATGGGAAGCCCACAAATGTGTCATAAGGGGCATTCTAATTACAGCCGCTGCCAAAAGGAAGCGGGAAAGACAGAGACATCTCATAGAACTTACCACCCAAATTCAGAGGCTGGAGTGTGCACTTAAATGAACGCAAAGCTTTAGACACTCTCCAAACCCTTGTACAGACCAGAACCAAACTTTTAGACGTTCTAGACAAAAAAATAAGATGTAAATATATTCTATCTGAGAAAGTGTTCTACGAATATAGCAACAAAGCTGGGAAACTGCTAGCAATGCCCTACAAGCTAAGAGAGCTGCCTCGACAATACACTCCCTGAAAGACTCATCAGGCCACAAACCAAATTCAACCCCCGACATAGCTAAGCAATTTGTCGATCATTACTCACAACTATACAACCTATCCCCAACAATTTGGATGGCCCATTAACAAAAAAAGAAGCCAAACTAGCACTTAAACAGATGAAACCAGGCAAGAGTCCGTGACTTGATGGACTAACAGTGGGATATTACAAAAACTACTCAGAGCTCCTCATCCCCTTCTTTCTCTCAGCTTTTAACCCTTTTGCATCGCAGTCTGAGCCCCCTTGTGACTTACTGATGGCTCACATTACGGTAATCCCAAAACCAGCGAAGGATTCCTCCCTGGTCACCAACTATAGACGGATCTCGTTATTAAACGTGGACCTAAAATGGTTAGCCAATCGGCTTCTTCCCTTGCTTCCCCAGCTTATCTCTCTTGACCAAGTGGGTTTCATACCAGGCAGAGAAGCAAGGGATAACACACTCAAGGCAATCAATATTCATCATTGGCTTACATCCAACCACCAGGGATTTCTTCTCTCACTCGACACAGAGAAGGCATTCAATAGAGTGGCCTGGGACTATAAGACAGAAGCCTTAAAGACCATTGGTCTTCCCCACCGAATGCTGAACCTTATACTAAGGCTCTAATCCCACAGCGAGAGTCCGCGTAAACGCCCACCTATCGGATCCCTTCTCAATATCGAATGGAACGCGCCAGGGATACCCCCTATCTCCCCTGATCTTTGTCCTTACCCTTGAACCACTACTCCGATGCCTCAGAGCAAACCCCGATATCAAGGGAATTGAAATAGCTCACCACAAACTAGCCACATTTGCGTACGATATCCTTCTTTTTCTCACTGAACCGATTACAACAAACCCGAACCTACTCAAAGACTTCAATACCTTCAAGTCTTTAACCACTTCAGCCCCAGAAAAATATACACCCTTCCTGACTAGGCCATTTTTTGCGATACGGCACTGCCTCGCTTTAACTGACAATTGCGTGGCCGGACTGCCTGTCCGTTTCCATCCAATCCGATCCACCAGACGGATGGGGAATAGGACCACCATCTGTCTGTTTTTGGGGGACAGGATCAGATCGGATGGCTTCCGCTCCATAGAGGAGAGCGGAGGGTCTGATCAGATCCGTCTGAAAAACTGACAGGTGGACCTGATCGGACAGCCCATATGAAAGGGACCTCAGAGTTTTAACAATTAGTTTGCTGGAGAATGTTTGTATTATTGTACTCAATGTGTTAAGATAAAGACGGTGAATGTTTAATACTACCTTAAAGCGGAGTTCCATCTGTTTTTTAGTTTATTAAAATTCAGCAGCTACATTAAGCATAGCTGCTGACTTATAATAACACTTACCTATCCCACGGTCCAGCGATGCGGCCATCCAGAGCCTCGCTCCTCTCCCTCTCCTCTCCTCAGCGCCGTCATAGCAACTGTGGGCACCCGGCCTTGACAGATTATGGCTTCACGGTTGGGTGTGCACTACGCATGCGTGAGTCGTGCTGTGCTCTGCTATTGGCCAGCCAATCTTCTGGGACCTGTGTTGTGGAGGAGTCGCCTAGGCGGCCGAGAACAGGAAGGAGGAAGCGGGACAGGAAGTCCCACTAAAAAAAGGGTACACCCCCCCCAAAAAAAATGACATGCCAAATGTGGCATGTCAGGGGGCAAGGAGTGCTTGCCCCCTGAGTGCTTCCACTTTTGGGTGGAACTCCGCTTTAACATATACTTCAACATTACTTTTTTTTACACCCTATATGTTTGTTTTTAACTTTTTGTTGTGTTTATATTAAAATATATTGTTTTCTTTCTACAAGGTTCAAGATATATCAGGCTGTCCAGCAAGCCATTGAGCAAAGTCGTGATTCTATCATTCTCTTGTTTATTGAAGATATTCCAGATTACAAATTAAATCATAGCATACACCTGAGAAGAGGGATGTTCAAGTCCCGCTGTATTCTAGAATGGCCTGCTGAGAAGGAAAGACGGAATGCTTTCAAACAGAAACTTAAGATTGCTTTAGGATCAACTAACGTGGTAAATTGAAGATCAACATAAATTGTCTACAATATGGAGGACAACCCTGTAGATTTCCAGGACTTTTTTTCTGAGTGACAAGAACTCTTTTACTTTAAGTGCAAATCAGTGAAAAAAAAATCAGTAGATTCAGAATAGTATAGACTGCTTTAGTTATATGCATATCTAAACTTTAGCTATATTCTTAAAGTGGTAGTAAACTCTGTTACACCACTTGTACCTACAGGTAAGTCTATAAAAAGGTTTACCTGTAGGTACAGGCGGTCCCCGGATTACAAATTTCCGACTTACAAACGACTCCTACTTACAAACGGAGGGAGACAACAGGAAGCTAGAGGTAATCTCCCCCTAGGAAGGGAAATTCACTCCTGTAAGAGTTATCATGGGAAAAAAGTGTCTCCACTGAAGCTTTATCACCAATCCTTGTTTCAGCACCAACCCAAAATTTTCAAAATCCAATGGTTATAGGAACAGAAAGTTAGATGAAATCTTCTGAACAGGGGCACAAACAGCAAAACAAATGTTACAGGGGTGTTAACCCTCCCCTATGCTTCCCAAAAAAAGTATACATTTTTTTTTGGCTGGAGCTACACTTAAAAAATTTACCTGTTCTGACATACAAAGAAATTCAACTTAAGAACAAACCTACAGACCCGATCTGGTTTGTAACCCGGGCACTGCCTGTATTGTGAATATCTCCTAAAGACAGTTTAGGAGATATTCAGAGTGCATTCAGCCGATTACATCACTGGCACATGCGCTCTGAAGGTCCGGCTTACAGAGCCAGACCTTTAGAGCCTGCGCTGTAAACGGCGGCTCCAGTGCGCATGCGAAGGAGTGACGTCATCATGCCCCCAGTCACTCATGTAGCCAGAGGCCACAAACCCGGAAGGAAGACGGGGGAGGATGTCAGCCCTCTCAGCGATGACATTGTGGCGCTGGAAAGCTTAATTATAAGCTAAGTCCCTCATAATGTGCTGGTATGCGATGCATATGAACACATTATGACATTGCTTTGCAGGGATTTTTTTTAACCACATGCAGTTTACTACCACTTTAACCATTCTATTGACAATTGAAGCTGCCTATCGTATTAAAGAACCAATAAGCAGCCTTGGGAGGTGGCAAAGGGTAGACCAAGCTTGACATTGAGACTTTTAAGCAGAACTCCAAGAATTGCAGCCCAAAATCTGCTAGCTTAGAAGGGGTTAAGTCCAACAAGGTGTATGCCACTTCATAGACTTATCTCTTTTAGAGCCTGGAGTACAGCTTTTACTATGCTTATGGCGTGCTGACACTGGACTCAAATATAGCCACTCTGTCCAACCCTCTCTTCTTGCCCAGTCATGGAAGACTTTTTATTATGTGAACCCATTTGTAAAGTATTTTGTGAGTGGACAGCGGACAGAAGGGGTGGGCAGTGTGGCCGTTGTGTAGCAGAAAGCATATTTCCTGTCAGAGTGTCGGGAACTTAGTGATAGCTGTACTCCTGGCCATTAGTAAAAGCATAAATAGTAAATGAAAGAGATAAGTCCATGAGGTGGCATACACCTGGCTGGCTTTAACCCCTTATAAACCAGCATATTTTTTAAAAGTGCTGCAATTCCTGGATTCCACTCTACACAGATTAGCTTAAGGGTATAACTGATGTACTTGTTATGTAATTTACATGTACATAGACCAGTCTTTTTCAACCAGGGTGCCGTCGGGTTTCATCAGGGGTGCCTTAACAAAATGCCTAAAAATGTATACAAGGCAGTGGGTGGATCAAGCCTGCCTTTTGCTTACACAAAGCCACAGGTTTTCATTTTGCACCATAATAACCTTCCAGCCACCCGCACCTTAAGAACCAGTGACATTATCAGCTGATAGGGAGGGCGTTGAATGCCGGCACATCAGCACTGGGGTCACATTCGCTAAGCGAGAAAGAGAAACATTGCAATACTAGTCTGCAGATGTCATGCAATAAGTCCGGAGTGCATGCCTGGACATGCATGAGCTACACAAAGCATCTTATAATGCAAGCAAAAAGTAAACTTAAAGTGGAAGGTTAGGTAAAAACTAAGTAACTCTATGCCACATTCTAAGACTAATCTATCTAGCCCTGTAAAGAAAAAATTGCAATACTTATCTGCTCTGCAGCCACTCTGGTTCAGTCCCACACTGAGCTATCAGTGGTGTCTTCAGTGTACAGGCAAGTGCAGGTTAGGCAGCCGACAACAAAAGCCCCTTAGTAAGTCTATGGGTGACTTCACTTCCCAGGCATTTCAGAGTCGTTGTCAGTTCTCTCCTGCTCACAGCATCCGCTGCTGGAGACCGGACCAGATTGGTTGCAAAAAAGGTAAGTACGGCGATTTTTGCTTTACAGGGCTAGATAGATTAATCCTAGAAAGGGGCATAGAGTAGGATTAGAGTTAGTTTTTTACTAAACTTTAAATACACAAGAAAAAAATTGCAAAAATAGAAGATTTCTATAAAACAGCACAATAAGTTATATTACAGGTTACTTTTATATATAACAGTTAAAAATCTGTAAGATTCACTCAAAAATGTTCAGGAAGCAAGGTCTTTGTTGTATAGTGTTATGTTTCTGGTATAAAGTGTGTTAAACTTGAAAATAAGAATATTTTAGTTTTTTAAATATTGATTTTTTTAATTGTTACAAAAACATTTTTGTATGCATGATTTAAAGAACTGACCTTTTAAAAACAATGCTTTTTACATACAGTGGGGACCTAAAGTATTCAGACCCTCTTAAATTTTTCACTCTTTGTTATAATGTACACACAGCACCTCATATTGACAGAAAAACACAGAATTGTTGACATTTTTGTAGATTTATTAAAAAAGAAAAACTGAAATATCACATGGTCCTAAGTATTCAGACCCTTTGCTGTGACACTCATATATTTAACTCAAGTGCTGTCCATTTCTTGTAATCATCCTTGAGATGGTTCTACACCTTCATTTGAGTCCAGCTGTGTTTGATTATACTGATTGGACTTGCTTAGGAAAACCACACACCTGTCTATATAAGACCGCATGGAGTTTGCTAAAAAAACACCTGAAGGACTCCAAGATGGTGAGAAATAATATTCTCTGGTCTGATGAGACCAAGATAGAACCTTTTGGCCTTAATTCTAAGCGGTATATGTGGAGAAAACCAGGCACTGCTCATCACCTGTCCAAAACAGTCCCAACAGTGAAGCATGGTGGTGGCAGCATCATGCTGTGGGGGTGTTTTTCAGCTGCAAGGGACAGGATGACTGGTTGCAATCGAGGGAAAGATTAATTCGGCAAAGTACAGGGATATCCTGGACGAAAACCTTCTCCAGAGTACTCAGGACCTCAGACTTGGCCGAAGGTTTACCTTCCAACAAGACAATGACCCTAAGCACACAGCTAAAATAACGAAGGAGTGGCTTCACAACAACTCCGTGACTGTTCTTGAATGGCCCAGCCAGAGCCCTGACTTAAACCCAATTGAGCATCTCTGGGGAGACCTAAAAAATGGCTGTCCACCAACGTTTACCATCCAACCTGACAGAACTGGGGAGGATCTGCAAGGAGGAATGGCAGAGGATCCCCAAATCCAGGTGTGAAAAACTTTTTGCATCTTTCCCAAAAAGACTCATGGCTGTATTAGATCAAAAGGGTGCTTCTACTAAATACTGAGCAAAGGGTCAGAATACTTAGGACCATGTGATATTTCAGTTTTTTTTTTTTTTAATAAATCTGCAAAAATGTCAAAAATTTTGTGTTTTTCTATCAATATGGGGTGCTGTGTGTACATTCATGAGGAAAAAAAATGAACTTAAATGATTTTAGCAAATGGCTGCAATATAACAAAGAGTGAAAAATTTAAGGGGGTCTGAATACTTTCCGCCCCCACTGTACTTTTAGATTTGTTTTAATCACTGTGTAAAAAATTGTTCAATTGATATTGTAAAATGTGTACAAGCTTACTGCATCTTACAAAAGGAGGCAAAGTGAAAGCATGATATCAGCCAGACAGCAGTTCCCTAAATAGCAAGCATATGGCAAATGTCATGTGCTTAGCGCATGACTCTTGTGTCTTTTTAAGGGACTTAAATTAGAAAGTTTAAGATTAAAGCATAAGAACCAAGGAATCGAAACATTGTGCTGCAGATATAGTAGTAGTAGTAGTAATAATAAGTAAATACGTTCAACAAAAAGTATTAACTTTCCTATGACTTTATCTCAATTCGCATCTGATTCATGCCTTCCCATTTTTTTAGAAGGCACCACAGAAGGAATACTGGTCACCCTGGTAATGGCAGACATAAGTTATACAGGCTATAGAACTGATTAAATCCTTATAGGACACCCACTGATTTTATGGGTTTTAAGGGCCATCGCTGGCCAAGTGTGGAACTAGCGATGTCCTACTGAATTCTTTTTAATGCTGCAGAGAGAACTCTATGATTGCCGGGGCAGGCTCACCACATTTTGATTTAGATTTTTGTTGGGTCAAATGCCCCATTAAGTTATCAGAATGGCAGTGCGCTTGCTTCCTGAAGTCCTGAAGCAAGCTTAGTGTAATGCTTATTTAAATAAATGTGCTTGTTCAGGAAATTCTGTTCATAAATGTGCATGTGTAAACACAGGTACTGATGTTTACAGATATATACCCATGTACAGCGTATTCTGTTAATACAGGCCTATGGGCAGAATTACGCATCAGTTGGGGCTCCTGGGCATCGCAAATACAGCCGTATTTAATGCTATACACCTGTCTGCCTGTATTTATGTCTGTATGCATGAGCTGTTTAAAGTATCATGAAGATCTTTTGAAATTACATCAACATGTTAAAGTGAAAATTGGATACTTTAGTAATTGTGTGTACATACCTTAACTAAACTGTCTGGACAGATTTATAAAGGACAAGTGAACTTTGGTGCTAGAAAGTATGTGCACAGATAGGGGTAAAAAAAAACTCAATAATGATCATCTTTGGGGGGGCAAATACCATTGATGAAGGTGTGGGCATCTACTTCCTGGTTTCTCATCTAGGTGAGGCATATGTTGGGTTGGTATCTGCTGCTTCCTGGGATGTTTGACCCTGCTCTCACATGCACAGATCCAATGCAGATTTCTGCCTTGTAATTGGGCTCTGGAAGACCGAATGTCCCTGCCAGGTTGCAGATATCTGGTAAAGACCAGCCGTGTGTGTGTGTGTGTGTGTGTGTGTGTATATGTCTGAAAAGGAGTTTCAAGATGGTGGCACAAAAGGAGAGTGCTGCAAGGGCAACTTCAGCAGTAAGACAATGCTGGACTTCATGGGCTATATAAAATGAAGGTCCTCTTTAATGTTAAGCTATACTTTGAATATTAAAACTGAACTCCAGGAAGATAGAAGATACAACAATGAACTCTCTGTAATCATTAATGCATCATTAAATGTATTTTTTTGTAAATGGAAGCTCTGTAAAACCTTATTTGACTTGGTATCAGCCTCTTGCAGTCTACTGCACAACAAAGCTCAGAGAGGGGGAGAAAAGCAGAACAAGGATCAAATCAGGTGCGTTGCAGTGTAATGAGCATTCAAATAGCAGGAGTGAGTGACAAAGATGAGCTTATCAGTGTGCTGCTTCTCATTTCACTCCCTAGGCACAGGGTGGGGGTTGGGGATGGGACCTGTAATGCCGTGTACACACGAGCGGAATTTTCGTCAGACAAAGTCAAATGGGAGATTTTCGTTGTATATTCTGACCGTGTGTATGCCCCATCACACTTTTCCCGTTGAAAATTCAGACGTACTTAGATAGAGAACATGTTCTATATTTTTCAGATGGAATTACTATCTGAAAAACTGCTCGTCTGTATGCTGTTCCAACGAGATTAGCAGAAGGAGCCCAAACGGTGGCGCACTGGTTATTGCACTTCCTTTTTCTAGTCCCGTCGTACGTGCTGTACGTCACCGCGTTCTTGACGGTCGGACTTTGGTGTGACAGTGTGTATGCAAGACAGCTTCAGAGGAATGCCGTTGGAATTCCGTCGGAGGAACCTTCAGAGTTTATTCCGACGGCAAAACCGCTCGTGTGTACACGGCATAAGTGTAACTGTAGCAGAGAAAGATCAGATGACCTCCAAGTCAGGGTGGAAGGGTGGCAGAGCTGTGTAAATCTCAGATATGGATGGAAAGAAATACAAATCTTTTGGCAGGTGTAAACAAAACCCATATATGCATTTACAGGTGATAATCGAAAAATTAGAATATCGTGCAAAAGTTCATTTATTTCACTAATGCAACTTAAAAGGTGAAACTGATATATGAGATAGACTCATTACTTGCAAAGCAAGATAGTTCATGCCGTGATTTGTCATAATTGTGATGATTATGGTTTACAGCTCATGAAACCCCAAATCCACAATCTCAGAAAATTAGAATATTACATGCAATCAATAAAACAAGGAGTGTACATATATATCAGACCTCTGAAAAGTATAAGCATGCATATGTACTCAGTACTTGGTTTGGGCCCCTTTTGCAGCAATTACTGCCTCAATGCGGCGTGGCATGGAAGCTATCAGCCTGTGGCACTGCTGAGGTGTTATGGAAGACCAGAATGATTCAATAGCGGCCTTCAGCTCTTCTGCATTGTTCGGTCTCATGTCTCTCATCTTTCTATTGACAATGCCCCATAGATTCTCTAAGGGGTTCAAGTCAGGCGAGTTTGCTGGCCAGTCAAGCACAGTAATCCCACGGTCATTGAACCAGGTTTTGGTGCTTTTGGCAGTGTGGGCAGGTGCCAAGTCCTGCTGGAAAATTAAGTCAGCATCCCCATAGAGCTCGTCTGCAGAAGGAAGCATGAAGTGCTCCAAAATCTCCTGGTAGATGGCTGCGTTGACCCTGGACTTAATCAAGCACAGTGGACCAACACCAGCAGATGACATGGCTCCCCAAATCAACACAGACTGTGGAAACTTTACACTGGACTTCAAGCATCTTGCAGTGAGTGCCTCTCCATTCTTCCTCCATACTCTGGGTCCTTGGTTTCCAAACGAGCAGGGCCGGATTAACATAGGGGCTGATGGAGCTGCAGCTCCAGGCCCCTGCCTTAAAATCGGCCCTCACAGATAGCAATATAAGCCCGACTTTCTCCTGCCCATAAACGTCTATGGGACAGGAGAAGCTGTGTGTAAATGTAGGGGTGTCTGGCTGCATCTGAGTTGGCTCACTGTGTTTAGTACAGCGTCACAGTGCACAGTTCCCCCCCTACACAAATGGCTCTGCCTTCCCCCTCCCCTCTCTCCTCTCTCTCTGTGTGCAGTGAAGGAGCCGTGTGGGCTGGGAAATTGTGAACAGAGCAGCCGGCAGATAGAAGGTGAACAGATATGTGAGTGATAAGCTTCCCATCCAAGTGTGAGCTCAGTGACTGGACTCTTATCTCCCTTCTCTCCCCCTCTTTTACCTTTATCTTCAGCAATGGCTCTTATAACTGCAGTCAATATGTAAATTTAGCTCTTTGTGCTTTTAGGTGGGTTCACACTCATTTGCTGTGTTTTGGCCCATTGCTGGTGTATCCGCAGTTTTCCTGCGTTTTACCCACAGTCCTATTGATTTCTATTAGGTTGCATGTTTTTTCTGAAAGCGCACCAAAATCAATAGGACTGCAAGCTAAAACTGCAGATACACAAGCAGTGCGCCCAAACTGCAGCACACCAGTGTGAGCCCAAAGGCTGTACACACCCCCCTCTATAGAACTTGGTCTGATCAATACTCCTGGCATTCATTTTACACACAGCCATACCATCCCAGATCAGGAGGGGTGGGGGCTCCAGGGATTTGTTTGACTATGCTGGCCCTGTCCCTTCTACCCATCCTGGAAGAGTCCTGGAGGAAGTGGCAGGCTGCTGGTGGCAAGTGGCACACTGTATCTGGTGGCAGGCTGCTAGTGGCAAGTGGCACACTGTATCTGGTGACAGGCTGTCAGTGACAAGTGGCACACTGTATCTGGTGGCAGGCTGCTAGTGGCAAGTGGCACACTGTATCTGGTGGCAGGCTGCTGGTGGCAAGTGGCACACTGTATCTGGTGGCAGGCTGCTAGTGGCAAGTGGCACAATGTATCTGGTGGCAGGCTGCTGGTGGCAAGTGGCACACTGTATCTGGTGGCAGGCTGCTGGTGGCAAGTGGCACACTGTATCTGGTGGCAGGCTGCTGGTGGCAAGTGACACGCTGTATCTGGTGACAGGCTGTCAGTGGCAAGTGGCACACTGTATCTGGTGGCAGGCTGCTAGTGGCAAGTGGCCCACTGTATCTGGTGATAGGCTGCAGGTGACAAGTGGCACACTGTATCTGGTGGCAGGCTGCTAGTGGCAAGTGGCACACTGTATCTGGTGGCAGGCTGCTAGTGGCAAGTGGCACACTGTATCTGGTGACAGGCTGCTAGTGGCAAGTGGCACGCTGTATCTGGTGGCAGGCTGCTAGTGGCAAGTGGCACGCTGTATCTGGTGACAGGCTGCTAGTGGCAAGTGGCACACTGTATCTGGTGACAGGCTGCTAGTGGCAAGTGGCACGCTGTATCTGGTGGCAGGCTGCTGGTGGCAAGTGACACACTGTATCTGGTGGCAGGCTGCTAGTGGCAAGTGGCACACTGTATCTGGTGATAGGCTGCAGGTGACAAGTGGCACACTGTATCTGGTGGCAGGCTGCTAGTGGCAAGTGGCACACTGTATCTGGTGGCAGGCTGCTGGTGGCAAGTAGCACACTGTATCTGGTGGCAGGCTGCTGGTGGCAAGTGGCACACTGTATCTGGTGACAGGCTGTCAGTGGCAAGTGGCACACTGTATCTGGTGGCAGGCTGCTAGTGGCAAGTGGCCCACTGTATCTGGTGATAGGCTGCAGGTGACAAGTGGCACACTGTATCTGGTGATAGGCTGCAGGTGACAAGTGGCACACTGTATCTGGTGGCAGGCTGCTGGTGGCAAGTAGCACACTGTATCTGGTGGCAGGCTGCTGGTGGCAAGTGGCACACTGTATCTGGTGGCAGGCTGCTGGTGGCAAGTGACACGCTGTATCTGGTGACAGTCTGTCAGTGGCAAGTGGCACACTGTATCTGGTGGCAGGCTGCTAGTGGCAAGTGGCACAATGTATCTGGTGGCAGGCTGCTAGTGGCAAGTGGCACACTGTATCTGGTGGCAGGCTGCTGGTGGCAAGTGGCACACTGTATCTGGTGGCAGGCTGCTGGTGGCAAGTGACACGCTGTATCTGGTGACAGGCTGTCAGTGGCAAGTGGCACACTGTATCTGGTGGCAGGCTGCTAGTGGCAAGTGGCACACTGTATCTGGTGACAGGCTGCTAGTGGCAAGTGGCACACTGTATCTGGTGACAGGCTGCCGGTGACATGTGGCACACTGTATCTGGTGGCAGGCTGCTAGTGGCAAGTGGCACACTGTATCTGGTGGCAAGTGACACACTGTATCTGGTGGCAGGCTGCTAGTGGCAAGTGGCACACTGTATCTGGTGATAGGCTGCAGGTGACAAGTGGCACACTGTATCTGGTGGCAGGCTGCTAGTGGCAAGTGGCACACTGTATCTGGTGGCAGGCTGCTGGTGGTAAGTAGCACACTGTATCTGGTGGCAGGCTGCTGGTGGCAAGTGGCACACTGTACCTGGTGGCAGGCTGCTGGTGGCAAGTGACACGCTGTATCTGGTGACAGGCTGTCAGTGGCAAGTGGCACACTGTATCTGGTGGCAGGCTGCTAGTGGCAAGTGGCCCACTGTATCTGGTGATAGGCTGCAGGTGACAAGTGGCACACTGTATCTGGTGGCAGGCTGCTAGTGGCAAGTGGCACACTGTATCTGGTGGCAGGCTGCTAGTGGCAAGTTGCACACTGTATCTGGTGGCAGGCTGCTGGTGGCAAGTAGCACACTGTATCTGGTGGCAGGCTGCTGGTGGCAAGTGGCACACTGTATCTGGTGGCAGGCTGCTGGTGGCAAGTGACACGCTGTATATGGTGGCAGGCTGTCAGTGGCAAGTGGCACACTGTATCTGGTGGCAGGCTGCTAGTGGCAAGTGGCACACTGTATCTGGTGACAGGCTGCCGGTGACATGTGGCACACTGTATCTGGTGGCAGGCTGCTAGTGGCAAGTGGCACACTGTATCTGGTGGCAAGTGACACACTGTATCTGGTGGCAGGCTGCTAGTGGCAAGTGGCACACTGTATCTGGTGATAGGCTGCAGGTGACAAGTGGCACACTGTATCTGGTGGCAGGCTGCTAGTGGCAAGTGGCACACTGTATCTGGTGGCAGGCTGCTGGTGGTAAGTAGCACACTGTATCTGGTGGCAGGCTGCTGGTGGCAAGTGGCACACTGTACCTGGTGGCAGGCTGCTGGTGGCAAGTGACACGCTGTATCTGGTGACAGGCTGTCAGTGGCAAGTGGCACACTGTATCTGGTGGCAGGCTGCTAGTGGCAAGTGGCCCACTGTATCTGGTGATAGGCTGCAGGTGACAAGTGGCACACTGTATCTGGTGGCAGGCTGCTAGTGGCAAGTGGCACACTGTATCTGGTGGCAGGCTGCTGGTGGCAAGTAGCACACTGTATCTGGTGGCAGGCTGCTGGTGGCAAGTGGCACACTGTATCTGGTGGCAGGCTGCTGGTGGCAAGTGACACGCTGTATCTGGTGACAGGCTGTCAGTGGCAAGTGGCACACTGTATCTGGTGGCAGGCTGCTAGTGGCAAGTGGCACACTGTATCTGGTGACAGGCTGCTAGTGGCAAGTGGCACACTGTATCTGGTGACAGGCTGCAGGTGACATGTGGCACACTGTATCTGGTGGCAGGCTGCTAGTGGCAAGTGGCACACTGTATCTGGTGGCAAGTGACACACTGTATCTGGTGGCAGGCTGCTAGTGGCAAGTGGCACACTGTATCTGGTGATAGGCTGCAGGTGACAAGTGGCACACTGTATCTGGTGGCAGGCTGCTAGTGGCAAGTGGCACACTGTATCTGGTGGCAGGCTGCTGGTGGCAAGTAGCACACTGTATCTGGTGGCAGGCTGCTGGTGGCAAGTGGCACACTGTATCTGGTGGCAGGCTGCTGGTGGCAAGTGACACGCTGTATCTGGTGACAGGCTGTCAGTGGCAAGTGACACGCTGTATCTGGTGACAGGCTGTCAGTGGCAAGTGGCACACTGTATCTGGTGGCAGGCTGCTAGTGGCAAGTTGCACACTGTATCTGGTGACAGGCTGCTAGTGGCAAGTGGCACACTGTATCTGGTGGCAGGCTGTTAGTGGCAAGTGGCACACTGTATCTGGTGGCAGGCTGTGGTTGGCAAGTGGCACACTGTATCTGGTGGTAGGCTGTGGTTGGCAAGTGGCACACTGTATCTGGTGGCAGGCTGCTGGTGGCAAGTGGCACACTGTATCTGGTGGCAGGCTGCCAGTGGCAAGTGGCACACTGTATCTGGTGGTAGGCTGTGGTTGGCAAGTGGCACACTGTATCTGGTGGCAGGCTGCTGGTGACAAGTGGCACACTGTATCTGGCGGCTAGCTGCTGGTGGCAAGTGGCACACTATCTGGTGGAAGGCTGCTGGTGGTAAGTGACACACTGTATCTGGTGGTAGGCTGTGGTTGGCAAGTGGCACACTGTATCTGGTGGCAGGCTGCTGGTGGCAAGTGGCACACTGTATCTGGTGGCAGGCTGCCGGTGGCAAGTGGCACACTGTATCTGGTGGCAGGCTGCCGGTGGCAAGTTGCACACTGTATCTGGTGGTAGGCTGTGGTTGGCAAGTGGCACAATGTATCTGGTGGTAGGCTGCTGGTGGCAAGTGGCACACTGTATCTGATGGCAGGCTGCTGGTGGCAAGTGGCACACTATCTGGTGGAAGGCTGCTGGTGGTAAGTGACACACTGTATCTGGTGGTAGGCTGTGGTTGGCAAGTGGCACACTGTATCTGATGGAAGGCTGCTGGTGGCAAGTGGCACACTGTATCTGGTGGCAGGGAGCTGGTGGCAAGTGGCACACTGTATCTGGTGGCAAGTGGCACAATGTATCTGGTGGCAGGCTGCTGGTGGCAAGTGACACACTGTATCTGGTGGCAGGCTGCTGGTGGCAAGTGGCACACTGTATCTGGTGGCAAGTGGCACAATGTATCTGGTGGCAAGTGGCACACTGTATCTAGTGGCAGGCTGCTGGTGGCAAGTGGCACACTGTATCTGGTGACAGGCTGTCGGTAGCAAGTGGCACACTGTATCTGGTGAAAGGCTACTGTTGGCAAGTGGCACACTGTATCTGGTGGCAGGCTGCTGGTGGCAATTGGCACATTGTACCTTTTGGCAGGCTGTGGGTAGCAAGTGGCACACTGTATCTGGTTGCAAGTGGCACACTGTATCTGGTGGCAGGCTGCTGGTGGCAAGTGACATGCTGCATCTAGCGGCAGGCAACTGTGGAAAGTGATACTCTACATCTGGTGGCAGGCTATGGGTGGCAAGTGACAAGCTGCATCTGGTGGCAAGTGACAAGCTCAGGTCCCACTGATTCTGCATGATGGTGAGTTGAACTATTTCACTATATATTACAATGTGGTAACTGAAATAATGGAATTTGATCATCCTGACACCATATCAAGCATGGTGTCAGGATGATTGATTTTAAGTACTAACACCAGCCATTTGCCTGACAAATCACCTCCACCACCGATTTCCCTGCCAACCCCGAGACTACATCCCCCACCCTCATCTTTTTTTGGGAAGAGGGGGTTGTCTCTGAATGACAGTTTGGAAATGTGGTCTCCCTATGTTGCTGCTGGTGAGAGATCGCATAGCAGGTGGTATTGGTGGTGTTGCTGCTGCTCAGAGGCTGCACAGCTGGTATTACTGGTGAGAGTTTATTTAATTCGTTTTAGCGAAAAATTGTTTGCATTTTCATTTTGTTTCCATAAAAAGGCCCACCGAAATCCTCAGCACCAGGCCCATGATGCTCTTAATCTGGCCCTGCAAACGAGATGCAAAATTTGCTCTCACCAGAAAAGAGGACTTTGGACCACTGAGCAACAGACCAGGTCTGTTTTTCTTTAGCCCAGGTAAGATGCTTCTGACGTTGTTTGTTGTTCAGGAGTGGCTTGACAAGAGGAATACAACATTTGAAGCCCATGTCCAGGATCCGTCTGTGTGTGGTGGCTCTTGATGCACTCGCTGTGAAAGTCCCCAACACTTTTGAATGGCCTTTTCCTGACAATCCTCTCCAGGCTGCGGTCATCCCTGCTGCTTGTGCACCTCTTTCTTCCACACTTTTCCCTTCCACATAACTTTCTATTAATGTGCTTTGATACAGCACTTTGGGAACATCCAACTTCTTTTGCAATTACCTTTTGAGGCTTTCCCTCCTTATGGAGGGTGTCAATGATGGTTTTCTGCACAACTGTCAGGTCAGCAGTCTTTCCCATGATTGTGATTCCTACTGAACCAGACTGAGAGACCAATTAAAGGCTCAGGAACCGTTTACAGGTGTTATGGCTTAATTAGCTGATTAGAGTGGAACACTTTGACCCTTTTCACACTGGGGCGGTTTGCAGACGCTATTGCGCTATTGCGCCTGCAAACCAACCCGAAACAGCCGTTGCTGTGTCTCCAGTGTGAAAGCCCGAGGGCTTTCACACTGGAGCGGTGCGCTAGCAGGAAAAAGTCCTGCTAGCAGCATCTTCGGAGTGGTGAAGGAGTGGTGTATACACCGTTCCTTCACCGCTCCTGCCCATTGAAATCAATGGGGCAGCGCGGCTATACCGCCGGCAAAGCGCCGCTGCAGAGGCGCTTTGCGGTGGTTTTTAACCCTTTCTCGGCCGCTAGCGGGCGAATACAGCCACTAAATTGATGGTAAAGCGCCGCTAATAATAGCGGCGCTTTACTGCCAACGCACCTCCTGCCCCAGTGTGAAAGGGGCCTTTGAGTCTAAAATATTGCACCTTTTCACAATATTCTAATTTTTTGAGATTGTGGATTTGGGGTTTTCATGAGCTGTAAGCCATAATCATCACAATTATGAAAAATCATGGCCTGAACTATCTTGCTTTTCATGTAATTAGTTTATCTCATATATTAGTTTCACATTTTAAGTTGCATTAGTGAAATGAATGAACTTTTGCACGATATTCTAATTTTTCGAGTATTACCTGTAATCTATGTATCTAGCTGTTTGCATGAATTTCAGCTTTAATCCTAAATCATAACTTGATTGTGGATATAAAACTGATGTGGTGGCTGCATTCGTTTTCCTTTTTCACCATGTCAGTAACGCATGGCGTGTTCTAAAACATCCCTACTCTGGATGAAAGAGCAACAGAAACATCTTTTCAGCAGCATTGTCAACCTGAAGAGAGAGTATTGTTAGATGGACTAACAGATTTAGATGGATTTGACTAACAATCTAAAGCCAAAACTCCAGCTTACACCTTTTTAAGCAGTTACAGCTTGTTTCCCTTTTGATATTGTAAGCACCCCTGTGAGTGGTGCATAGTTTGTCTCTGCACTCTGAGGGCTTGCTTATACTTGCTTCAAAATGTGGCATTGGACATGCTTTTTTAAAGCACTCTGAATGCCAATCAAAGCCCCGTCACTAAATAAAATAGTAAGCTTACAGTCCTGTTTACACATTGTGTTTGCTATGCTTTGTATCGTAAATGATACCACATGTCACTTTCTTGATTCTTCAAGGCATCTCCAAAGCCTCCATAGAAGTCTAAGACAAAGCTCGCTAGCAGCACCTGCAGCTTTTGAGGGCTTTTATTCAGCTTTAGCTTCGCTTTGTTTTGGAATTATTACAGGTATGAGAAATCCCAGGATGCAATGGCAAACCAACAAGCAACGTCATCAGCAGTCACTTCTGGTTCATGTGCATATATTCTGGAAGTGTCTGTTGCAAATGTAACATCTGGTGTGCAGCGTGTAGCAGCAGGAAAGTAAGCAGGGTCTGGACTGGAGCAGAGCAACTAGCGGCCGTCACATGTAGTGTGCAACATGGAAACAGTGAGCGGGAACTGGAGAGTGAGGACAGAGCGGCAGAGGACCAGCAGAGCTGGGGGACCAGAGCAAGAGAAACTAGCAATGTCACACATGGTGCACAGCATGGGAGCAATATAGCAGGAAGTGAGCGGCAACTTGAGAGAGAGGAGGATCAGCAAACCAGAGGATCAGCAGAGCTGGTGGTTACTACTAAGTGGGCGATCAGCAGAGCGAGACGTTACTACTGTGTGAGGGATTAGCAGAGATGGGGGTTACTTCTGAGCAGGGGATCAACAAAACTGGGGATAATACTGATTGGGGCATCAGTAAAGCTGGTGGTTACTACTGAGTGGGCGATCAGCAGAGCCAGACATTACTACTGAGTGAGAGATTAGCAGAGCTGGGGGTTTCTTCTGAGCAAGGGATCAGCAAAACTGGTGATAATACTGATTGGGGCATCAGCAGAGCTGGGAGTACTATTGAGCAGGGGATCTACTGAACAAGGGTTTTTAATAACCTGGGAATCTTCTGAATGAGGGTAACAATGAGCTGAGGATCTGCTGAAAAGGGTTACTAATGAGCTGGGGATCTGCAGAGTGGGGTAATACTGAGCTGGGGTTCTACTGGGCCCCTTTAAAACAAATAGAACATCAACACACACACAGGGCATTTGCCAAGCTTCATTAAAGCTTCAAAAAAAGCATCAAGGAAACATTATCAAAACATCACTGAAGCATCAAAAACACATCAAAAAAGAATGTTGAAGCCGTAGGCTCTTTAATGTGTGTTGAAATCGAGGCAAGTGTAAACGAGCCCTTACTGCCACTTTTGCTGGAGAGCTTGGTCTGTTAAAATAACAGACTTACTAGCCAGATGAACAGTTGAAAATAAAGGTTGGAGCCTTAAAAAGGAAACAAAAGCAGCCACTAATGATTGGTAAGCTGCAGTATAATACATTTTTGCTTTTTGGGGTTTAACACTAAGTATTTTTACATTTGAAAACTTTTATTTTACAATTACCGTATTTATCGGCGTATAATATGCACTTTTTTCCCCTTAAAATCAGGGGAAAATCGTGGGTGCATGTTATACACCGGTCCCCGCTAATTGTGATCTATCGGAGCGATCGCCGCCGACATTCACATAGCGTGTAGTTTTAAATATGGCGCTCGGAGGGACTCGGCGGAGCTGAACGAGCGCAGCCGAGATCACAGTGACTGGGTGGAGCCGAGATACACATAGCCTAGTGTACTCGGCCCTTCTTGGCTCCGCTCACAGTCACGCCCAGTCCCCCCATTGGACCTGTGTTATGTCCATCATAGGGCGGGACTGGGAGTGACTGTGAGCGGCAACGAGAAGAGCCGAGTACACTCGGCTATGTGTATCTCGGCTCTGCCCAGTCACTGTGATCTCGGCGGCGCTCGTTCAGCTTGGCCGAGTCCCTCCAAACTCCGCGGCACCATATTTAAAACTACACGCTATGTGTATGTCGGCGGCGATCTGTCCAAGCATGTAATGGACACTGGGGGGCAAGGCTGCACTGACCACTGGGGGCAAGGCTGCACTGGGGCAAAACTGCACTGACAATTCTGCACTGGGGCAAAGCTGCACTGACAAAGCTGCACTGACAAGGCTGCACTGACAAGGCTGCACTGACAAAGCTGCACTGACAAGGCTGCACTGGGGCAAAGCTGCACTGACAAGGCTGCAATGGACACTGGGGCAAGGCTGCAATGACACTGACAAGGCTGCAGATGGACACGATAAGGCTGCATTGATGAGCATTTAATTGTAAGTTTTTTTCCTTAAACTTCCCTCCTAAAAGTTTTTTCCTTAAAATTCCCTCCTAAACCTGGGGTGCGTCTTATACGCCGGCGCATGTTATACGACGATAAATACAGTACTTATGTAATACATTTTCTGTAAATATTTCCTGCATCATTTTTCTTTTATTTTCATCAAAATCGATACGCTGAATCTCTGAATGCTTTATTTAGAAATGAAAGAACTTTGTCACTGTAAAGAGCTGCCATAAACTCTGTTACATTACTGTCTAGACGTGGCAGCAAGTGATACAGGCATATTTTAAGGAGATGCAAGAGTTATCTATGTATCTTATACAACTCACATGACAGTCTGTGGAATCTGAGCTTTCCTGCTTTTTCAAAGTTCAGCTGTAGAAAGGTGGTATTCAAGCACTTGTTGGGTTCAATTAGCAAAATCAATAGACATTTAAAAAAAATCCATATTCTCTAATCTGCGCTGACAAAAATGTCATTGCCATGGCAGGAAGCTCAAAAAAAACATATTTTATTGATTTCAGTAGTTCCTGACATCAGTAACTCTCTGGGTTTTTTTTGTATATAGAACGCTCTTAAGCCTCGTACACACAATCGGATTTTCCGCAGACAAAGCGCCAGACTTTTGTCCGAAGGGCGTGTGCCGTGAACTTGTTTTGCATACAAATGGTACACAATTGTCAGCCAACAAACACGAACATAGTGACGTACTAGATGTACTACAACCGATGAAGATGAACTTCAATTGGCATGCCCCACCCTTAGGGCTCCTTCTGCTAATTTCATGTTAGTAGAAGTTCAGTTCGTGCTTGTCTGTTTGTTTCTGAACGGCTGTTTGTCAGCTAGCCATGTTGCGGAATTGGAGGAGAGAATGTGCTATTATCAGTCTTGGAGCTATTGCTTTGACCCAAGTCCAGTCCAGGAACAGGAAGAGGAGGGTTTCTTGGACCAAAAATTGGTTGCTTAATCGTGACCAATTATGTCATATGCCTTTGCTGCGGGAGCTTCAGGAGAATAATCCGGATGATTTTCAGAATTATCTCCAGATGACGGACCTCTGCTTTCACCAACTCTTGGCATTGGTGACCCCCTATATTATGAAGCAAAACACATGCATGTGGCTTGCCATCACTCCTGAGCAAAGGCTCATAGCCACCTTGCGTTACTTGGCAATGGGGAGAAATCTCCAGGACCTCAAGCTTACCACTGGGATCTCCCCCCAAGCTCTGGGACTCATTATTCCAGACACCTGCTCAGCCATTTTTCAAGTCCTGCAGAAGGACTATATTCCGGTAAGTTTTTGCCTTTAACATCACATTCTATGTATTTAATGTTTGCTAATGTATTGTATGAATTTCTTGATTCCATAATTAACATTATTGTAATATGCTGTGAATGTCCTCTTTGTCCTCATGCATACTGTAAGCTTTTCCTGCTCCTTTTTTGACCTACATGCATATTTTCCTTCACTAACCTCCCTGCCATGCTATCCTGGGCCCATACACACCTAGCCTGGTAACGTAACATATTTTGTTAGCTACATTTTTGTGCTTACCCTAAACACCCCCTAAAATGTGTCCAAATGTTATTGTTGTCCTCCAATTCAGGCAGAGTGCAAGAGGTCATTTTTTGGGGCCCAAACTCATGTGTAACCCTCCCTCCCCCCCCCCCAAAAAAATGCTAAGTCAACAGATACAAATACTCTATCTGCTGACTTTGCAAAACCCATACACACTATCCTTCTTTTGTGGTCATATTTCTGTAGAAATTCACCCAACCATGTAGTGCAAGGGCCTGCCTGATTACCTACAAATTTTAACAGACAGTTTTTGTCTCCTATTATATTGATATGTATTTTCTGAATGTCAAAATGTGCTGCAATTTGGACAGTGTGGATCCATATTTTTAGATTATGACACTTCTTACCTGTCCACTGGGCTGCCAATAGTATAAGTAAGGAAAAGAAGGTATCCCCCGTGGGGTTTTAAAGCAGCAAAAGATTATGAAAATAATAGATTGTTACTTGAAAGAGTTTTTTTATTAATGGAACTTAACCATAATGGTTAAAATAGGAGCTGTGCTACAGGAGATAACACAAATGAAGCTGGCACAAGTATTATACAATGATCAAGCGCTAAAATGGGATGATAATCCTGACGCGTTTCGACCCCGTTGGGTCATCTTCAGAGGATTGAGGCGCTGTGACAAAATTTGCGTATTAGAGTTCATGGATGTGACCATAAAAATACAATATAATATATATATGTTTGACAGTATAATTACCAATCACATTGTGTTTGAGCAATTTCTCCTGAGCTTATAGTTCTCCGACGTCTCCCCCACCGGGTCCCGACAAGAGTCCCCGGCCGTCCACCACGTCAACAGGGGAAAAGGGGGGGTTAATCGTCCATGCGTGTCTTACAAGGAGTCACACCAAGTGGGCATCTCCCAAAACTGGGGAGGAGCATAGGGGCAAGCGAGCGAGACCTGCAGCCAAAGCATCAAATAACAGACAACTGTACCATCAGTGCGTTCGGTCTAGCACGGATAGAGATATATGTATCATGTGTCATTTTTTGAAAAAAAAGAGATAACTCTGTAATTTATTTGTTTGTTGGATGTTGTCTGTACTTGGGGTCAGCGATGTATGAATATTCCTATAGTGATGATGGTAACAGAAGGGGGGGAAGAGAAGGGGTTAACAAGGGTAAGTAGAACTGCATATAGATATCAGTATATCAGAGTATGTAATGTAATAGGTAAATAGTGGTGTCTATGTGTTGGCCGTGAAACAAGTGACGAAGTAGGGTGAAAATGTAGGAATATAAAGAAAAAGGCGAGTGTGGGGAGAACATGTGAGGAAAGAAGGGGACGGGCAGACTATTCGGGAAAGAAGGGGACGGGCAGACTATTAGGGAAAAAAAAAAAAAAAAAAAAAAAAAAAAAAAAAAACCAGGGGAAAGGAAGGGGACGGGAAAGAAAGAACGGGAAGGAGGGGGGGATGGTTAAGGGGAGAATGGGAAAAAAAAGATCAGGGAGTGAAGGAAAAAAGGCTTAGGAGGAAAAGATCCAGGGGAAAAAAAGGGAACAGATAGGTGAAGTGTGAGGATAGTGCAGGTGGGGAGATGCATGTGAGTGGAAGGGAAGCATGGGGGTGGGGAAATGGGAAGGTGCAGTGCAAGGGGCCAAATAAAACAATCAAAAGGCAGTGAAAGCAAAAACATATGCAAAAAACATATTCAACCGTGTATATGTGAGAGGTGGGTGTGTGTGATAGTGTACTGAAAAATGCATGGGTGCTAGAAAAGGGGTCATGAGGTGTCGAGATGGGAAGAAAATGGGACAGAGGTGAGACAAAGAAACACACAAGTTGAAGTGCCATAAAGGGGGACATGTATGAGGGTGGGTAGAATCGGATGTAAATTGTACAAGATAGTATAACTAATCACAGTGGGAAGGAATGACGTGACAGAGACCCACAATACAGGGTATGTCAGGTCCAACTCATCAATGTGTTCAGATACTGGTAATTACCTGTCTCCAGAGTATGTCAGTTGATCAGTCTGATGAAACAGTAGGAATTAAAAGCGGATCCCCCAATCTGCTTGGTCATTATAAATAAAGTGCTGGCCGCTGATTGGATGCCTAATTAGGCTGCAGGTGCATGCAGGCTGTCCCCACCCCTCCTCCTCCAGCAGGGATTAACCCTCCACATGTGGCTCCCCCGGCGTTCAGGAAGATAAATATCCCGGCACAGCCGTCACATCCGCCGTAATAGCGCAATGTCGCACGCGCGCAGCATCGCGTGCCCACAACGCCACGGCATCCGGATGTGATCCAGAACGCCGCTGGCAGGAAGTGATACACCCGAGGGTGCAGAAAGGAGGCACGGACCCTTTAATTGTGCCCCCCCTCTTTTCCTGCCAGGAAGAGACGCAACGACGAAGCCCCCATCCCCAGGACGGATCCACGGCCCATGGGACCCACATCGGGCTCAGGAAGGGAGAGAAGCAGGGGAACAACACAATGCAGACAATATGTAACAGGATTATAGGAACCTATAAATTGCATTCTAGTGTACAAAGATCTAGAAAGCTGTGGGTGGTTGGAATGCATTCGAGGCAGCCATGGGCTACCTCCATTGGATTTGACAAAAAAACGTATATGTGATGCTCCAGATGGTAGGGGTTGTCATTACAGCAGAATGAAAATACTAGCCAATGTATTGTAAACATATTGAGTGCGCCTGAGGGGGCACACTAAAGTGTCCAGTATTATGATAGATTAGTGAAAACAGGGGAGAATAACAGATAATTTTATCCGATCTCACCTGTTATAAAATATTAACGTGTAATTACATGGGGATAGTCCAATCATCACCTATACATATACATTGGCTCATCCTGTAAACAATGTAACACGATACTTATTCAATAGAAACAGTCACAATAAAAGTATTACAAGAATGCACAATTCAACCAGAATCATCCCACAGCTCATATCTTAACTCGAGTGTCAAAAAGTAGGGGGAGGGGTGTTTAACCACCCAATATTCGAGAAAAGGGGAGAGACACATACTGAGAAGATATAAAGTGCTGCACACCCCGATTAATGTCAAAAAGGAAAAGAAGGTATCCCCCGTGGGGTTTTAAAGCAGCAAAAAATTATGAAAATAATAGATTGTTACTTGAAAGAGTTTTTTTATTAATGGAACTTAACCATAATGGTTAAAATAGGAGCTGTGCTACAGGAGATAACACAAATGAAGCTGGCACAAGTATTATACAATGATCAAGCGCTAAAATGGGATGATAATCCTGACGCGTTTCGACCCCGTTGGGTCATCTTCAGAGGATTGAGGCGCTGTGACAAAATTTGCGTATTAGAGTTCATGGATGTGACCATAAAAATACAATATAATATATATATGTTTGACAGTATAATTACCAATCACATTGTGTTTGAGCAATTTCTCCTGAGCTTATAGTTCTCCGACGTCTCCCCCACCGGGTCCCGACAAGAGTCCCCGGCCGTCCACCACGTCAACAGGGGAAAAGGGGGGGTTAATCGTCCATGCGTGTCTTACAAGGAGTCACACCAAGTGGGCATCTCCCAAAACTGGGGAGGAGCATAGGGGCAAGCGAGCGAGACCTGCAGCCAAAGCATCAAATAACAGACAACTGTACCATCAGTGCGTTCGGTCTAGCACGGATAGAGATATATGTATCATGTGTCATTTTTTGAAAAAAAAGAGATAACTCTGTAATTTATTTGTTTGTTGGATGTTGTCTGTACTTGGGGTCAGCGATGTATGAATATTCCTATAGTGATGATGGTAACAGAAGGGGGAGAAGAGAAGGGGTTAACAAGGGTAAGTAGAACTGCATATAGATATCAGTATATCAGAGTATGTAATGTAATAGGTAAATAGTGGTGTCTATGTGTTGGCCGTGAAACAAGTGACGAAGTAGGGTGAAAATGTAGGAATATAAAGAAAAAGGCGAGTGTGGGGAGAACATGTGAGGAAAGAAGGGGACGGGCAGACTATTCGGGAAAGAAGGGGACGGGCAGACTATTAGGGAAAAAAAAAAAAAAACCAGGGGAAAGGAAGGGGACGGGAAAGAAAGAACGGGAAGGAGGGGGGGATGGTTAAGGGGAGAATGGGAAAAAAAGATCAGGGAGTGAAGGAAAAAAGGCTTAGGAGGAAAAGATCCAGGGGAAAAAAAGGGAACAGATAGGTGAAGTGTGAGGATAGTGCAGGTGGGGAGATGCATGTGAGTGGAAGGGAAGCATGGGGGTGGGGAAATGGGAAGGTGCAGTGCAAGGGGCCAAATAAAACAATCAAAAGGCAGTGAAAGCAAAAACATATGCAAAAAACATATTCAACCGTGTATATGTGAGAGGTGGGTGTGTGTGATAGTGTACTGAAAAATGCATGGGTGCTAGAAAAGGGGTCATGAGGTGTCGAGATGGGAAGAAAATGGGACAGAGGTGAGACAAAGAAACACACAAGTTGAAGTGCCATAAAGGGGGACATGTATGAGGGTGGGTAGAATCGGATGTAAATTGTACAAGATAGTATAACTAATCACAGTGGGAAGGAATGACGTGACAGAGACCCACAATACAGGGTATGTCAGGTCCAACTCATCAATGTGTTCAGATACTGGTAATTACCTGTCTCCAGAGTATGTCAGTTGATCAGTCTGATGAAACAGTAGGAATTAAAAGCAGATCCCCCAATCTGCTTGGTCATTATAAATAAAGTGCTGGCCGCTGATTGGATGCCTAATTAGGCTGCAGGTGCATGCAGGCTGTCCCCACCCCTCCTCCTCCAGCAGGGATTAACCCTCCACATGTGGCTCCCCCGGCGTTCAGGAAGATAAATATCCCGGCACAGCCGTCACATCCGCCGTAATAGCGCAATGTCGCACGCGCGCAGCATCGCGTGCCCACAACGCCACGGCATCCGGATGTGATCCAGAACGCCGCTGGCAGGAAGTGATACACCCGAGGGTGCAGAAAGGAGGCACGGACCCTTTAATTGTGCCCCCCCTCTTTTCCTGCCAGGAAGAGACGCAACGACGAAGCCCCCATCCCCAGGACGGATCCACGGCCCATGGGACCCACATCGGGCTCAGGAAGGGAGAGAAGCAGGGGAACAACACAATGCAGACAATATGTAACAGGATTATAGGAACCTATAAATTGCATTCTAGTGTACAAAGATCTAGAAAGCTAGGGCTAGGACTAGGGCTGGCTAAAGTATCCCAGATTATTTATGCAAACAGCAAACACACAAATGTGTGTAGTTACAAACAACTTTTTCCCTAAATCCACAAAACACACAGTGTGTCAACATGTGGTAGTTCCCATCACGGGGTATCAATGGATGTGTTTCGGGGGTGCAACCCCTTCCTCTGAGCTTCTTTAGTTAGGAGAAAGGGGTTGCACCCCCAAAACATGTGCATTGACACCCAGTGATGGTAGATAGCACATGTTGACACACTGTGTGTTTTGTGGCTTTTGGCAAACTAGATGTATGGCAATACACACATTTTAGTCATGGGATCATTAGGGAAATAAGAATGTTAGGGCACAATTTGGGAGCACCTTCAAATTTTGGGTTTTATATTCTTCAAAACACTGAAAAATTTAAATTCATGTTAGTGAGGGCAATGTTTCCCAATTCTCCTCCTCAAGATGCAAACCCAGGTCATGTTTTCTATACTTGTATAATTTGGCACAGCTTATGTTGTCATTTTCAATGTTAGTAATTCACACAGTCGTTTTTAGACCGAGGAAAATACAGTAAACAGGACCTGGTGGTGCACCTAGAGGAGTGGAGTGGAGAAACACTGAGTTCGGACACTAAACTTGCTCATTTAAAAGTCAGAAAAACATGGTAAATACTCAAAGTGCAAACAGGAGGCAACAAGTGTAACAAGAAACTTCCGAACAGGCAAGAGGAAATTAGAATTTGGCAAGCATGTCTACAAAATTTCTGATTCTTCGCTGTAAAGCAGTGGCAGCCTCCTTTATTTGCTCCAGCTCCTTCAAACAATGCACCATATCTGCACTCATTTGGCCAATTGTGCATCTTGGAAGATCATGACCTAGTAAGAAGACAAAAAAGGATTAAGGGAACCATGGTCAAGTGGCTGAGGCCCTACATAGTGAGTTATGGGCAAGTTACTAGTCATAATTCAGGAAATACTTACCTACCCAGTCTATTGTTGCTTGCAACCTGCTTGCCCTTCAGACACCTACACTACTAGGAATGTACACACTGCAACTACTCAGTAACCTGGCCCTGGTGCCTGAGTCTCCAAAACTCGGGTAACTAGAAAAAATGACAGCTCCTTCCACCTCTTCCTTCTCCATGCTAATGTTAAGGCACTACATACTTTGCTATTGTGTGGATTGGGTGTTTGTTCAGCTAAACACTCGACATGTAGACACATTTGAAGCCAGTTTCCAAGAATACTTACTTGCGCAAACGAGAGGCTCCCGAATACTTGCTTCCTCTTCGGGGTCACGTTGGCCTGAAGTTCAACTTGCGTTAGGTGATTTTACATCCACAACAGACAGGTCTGTGCTGGGTCCAGGAGTCAGATCCCATGCCTCCAAACCCACATCCTGGGTGAGATGACCACACTCACTTTCCTTTAAAAAGAAACAATACACCATTCATTAAGCCACCCCTAGTCCCATCTGTTTCTAGCATCCATTTTGCTACATTAGTTGACCAACCTTGCACTTGGTCTGATGACAATGTTTGCTCCTGACTAGTGGATTCCACCATGCTGCACTGTGTTTTTTTTACAGTGAAAAAATGCATAGAAAAGCAGAGCCGGAGCAGGGCATTGCACTGACCAAGCTCCGCACGCCTCAGCCCATAAAAAGCAGCAATCAGTGGTAAGGGATGCCCAAAACATCATCGGACCAGCAGCCCACAGATCGGGAGCAGATCATGCGATGGGGGACAGTGGGGAGCACAAAAAAGCAAAGACCCGCTCAGCAGCCCCGAACGATACACGCCTGCCAGGCCCAGCAGCAGCCTCCCCGGACCAAGATGGAGGCGGAGAGGGGAGACACAGAGCGCGCCGGCGGCCTCCAAGCTCCTCTGACAGGGACAGTGCAGGAGCGAGGAGGCACAGAGAGGGGCAGACCACAAGCCTAGCAGCAACCCCCCCAGACCACTCAACAATTAGGACCAGGAACCCCTGAGAACAACAGCTCCCAGACACAGCAGCAGCAGCCTTATCAGGTAAAGATGGCGCCGACACAGGGAGCCTCAGGGCAGGGGGCCATCATATCCAGCAGTTAATCTTCCCCCAACAAGGCATGGCAACACAGGACAGTATGGGCAGAGACCCCTTTTCGTCCCAGTCTCAGGAAGAGCCCCTCACACCACAGGGTGAACAGCCACAGATGTCCCCCTTGTCTATCTCCCCTGACAGGGAATTAATGTATGCTGACTCCCCAGCCTCATCCACAGACAGACAAATGGCAGAACTTGCCTTGCTGGCTCTGAGCCAAGACAGTTCTGGGCACCCTCAACCACCTATCCCTGCCACCACATATTCAGGAGATGCAGTCCTTCTGGCTAGATTCTCCACACTCCTACAACAGGAACTGTCTAAAGTCTGCACAACCATTACAACTGGATTGAAAGACGATTTTCAGAATATAGGGGATTGATTGGACACCATAGAGTCCAAAATGGACGGTACAGTGAAGAGAGTTAACCAAAATACCAAAATAATTTCTTCCCTGCAAGACCAGCTGGATCAGGCTAACGTGAAGATTGAGGACCTGGAGAACAGATCTAGGAGGTACAACTTCCGCGTACGTGGCCTTCCACAGTCAGTGGGAGACCTAGAAGACGCTATACACTCCTTGATGAAGATCTGATACCAGATATTTCCCCTCACCAGCTGGAAATAGACAGAGTACACAGAGCCTTGACAGCACCTAGTCTGGATGGCCTACCCCGTGACATGATAGTTAAGCTGCATTTTTATCGGATTAAAGAAAAGATAATGATGGAGGCTAGAATTAAAGGAGATATATCACTTTTGGGAAATATGGTCCAGATCTTCGCGGATATCTCCCAGGCAAAGATCCAGAAAAGACGACAACTGAAACCACTACTAACCCGTCTGATCAACCACCAGATCAAATATCGATGGTCATTTCCATTCCGACTGTCCTTTACATTTAGAGAAAAATCCCACTCTTTCGCCAGCTTCCAGTCCGGTTTCTCCTCTGTGGTCCCAGCCGAGAAGATCTAGAATCAGGAAGTCTCCATCTATCACCTGAGCATCCCCAAGAAATGTCACCTGGACATTGCTCCTCATTTTGAGACCAGTCTTCCTGCACTTCCTGCAACTTCAAAGACCTACCGAAGATGCACAGTTTTGTTTTGATGCATACTCTAACTGCATACCAGATGATTGCATTTCTTCACCCCCCCCCTCTTTTTGTTTGTTTCTCACAAGAGAACGTTCCTGTTCCCAAATGTGGACCTACCTTACCTTGCATTTACGACATTAAGGCTCCATGCACACTGGACGCTAAAATAATGTTATAAAAACGCCAGTAGCTTTGCAGTGAGTCTTTCAACGTTTTTAAACGTCTTTGCAATAGTGTTTATTAGCATCTTTATAGCGTTTTTCAGCGTTAGCGGTTTTTAGCGTTTTTTTTTCAATTTTTTCTTTCAATGGATGAAAAACGCTAAAAACCGCTGGTGAGCCACGTTTTTGAGCGTTTATTGACGTTTATCATCGTTTATCAGCGTTTTGCATTTTTTAGCGCTTTTTGAGGTAGAAAAACGGCACTTTGAATGCGATTTTCGGGCGTCAGAAAAAAGCCCATAAACTCCACTGCTCATTAAAGCTGAAAAACGTCCATGTGTGCATTGACACATAGGCTAACATAGAGTGGAGTTAAAAAAAACGCTAAAATGTCGCAAAACGCTCCTAAATGCACATAAACGCGCGTTAATTACCGTTCGCCGTTCTATTTTTTCAATGCATTGTGGGAGTTTGGGAATGCATTGTGGGATTTTTGGAGTGTCCTCTGTTTTTTTTTTAAAAACGCCCATAAACGCTAACGCTAAAAAAACGCTCATAAACTCTAGTACAAAACGCTGTTAAAAGGGTGTTTTTCAACCAGCGTTTTCTGCCAGCAATCTGGCATCCAGGAAAAGCTTTTTGGAGCTCCAGTGTGCATGGAGCCTAAGTCCGGCTAGATGGTTCCTCCCATCCCTTTCAGACAATGCAAGAGATGGGCTGGAGCGGAAACGCATGCCACTTGTGGTGAACTTGCCCCTACCCTAAGAGTGGAGGCAACTTCGCAACACATTAAAAGGGGCTTGGTACTCCCACGGTTACACTGCATCACACAGTGTACTGTTTTTTTTTATTTGTTAGCATTGTTTACGTGTTTTTTTTACAGCTTAACCAAAGATGTACAGTCTTCTATCACTAAATCTGTTTTTCTCTCTTCTTTCCGAGCTTTTCTCTCCTTTGGTGCACTCCCACTCCAGGAATGGATCCGACGTGATAGACCGAGAAGATCCCAAACGGAATTCTTAAAGCTCCTAAAATGTGAGTACAGTCCGCTGAACCCCTATGACCCGTAGATCCTCCACAAAATATACCGTCTTAACACTTAACGTGCAGGGCCTTAACTCCCCTATTAAAAGGGTAAAAGCCTTTCAACAATATTATAAAATGGGGATAGACATACTACTATTGCAGGAGACACACTTTTCGCGGACCTCTTCCCCTAAATATCTAAATGCACGGTACCCCACAGTCTTTTTATCAAATGGACCAGACAAAAAGCGGGGAGTAGCAATATGTATGGCTAAAAAGATGCCTT